>NC_071097.1:11725909-12025909 GCF_027358695.1 Spea bombifrons
AAAAGCTTCAAGTCAGCATTTCACAACGATATTGGCCAATAGCTTTGACATAAGCAGGGGTCCTTTCCCTCCTTGTGTATAACCGTAATCGTTGCTGAACATGTGCCCTTGGGTATGTCAGTGTGAGTGCCTGGGTATCTTAGTGTGTGTGTCTTTTGGTATGTTCGTATGTGTGTGTGTCTGGGTATGTTAGTGTGTGAGCATGTGTCTTTGAGCATTTGTCAGGGTATGTTAGTTTGTGTTATCTTGGTATATTTGTGTGGGAGTCTGTGTGTGTGTTACTGTGAGTGTCTGAGTGTGTTAGTGCTGAGAGTCTAGTCATGTTGGTGTGAGTGCCTGGGTGTGTGTATTAGTGCTGAGCATCTGTGTGTGTTTTCGCTATGTGTGTGTTAGTGAGCGTGTCTGGATGTGTGTGTTAGTGGCTCTCTTGAGGTTAGTCTCTGGATCCGCCCATGATTGTTTAAATAAAACAAACATTGCTTCTCCAAAAGTCTCACTGAATTACGGCCCTAGAGGTATCCTGTGTGCCATACCACTGTAGTCGTATTTTTTTATTTTATTGAAGGCTCAAGGTCAGTGGCTCCTCACAGGAGAAAAACATATCCAGGTGTAACTGGAAAGCACCACTCTATTCTGCAGAGGGACTCCCTCACTTTTTGTTTTAAAGTTTTGTGGGAGAAGGTCAATTTTCCATCAAAAAACAATCCTAGACACACATCTAAGCTGTGCCAGGTGTATCAGAAATCCAAAGCAAGGTGATTAAAGAAGGAGTTACCTGATCTTATCCATCCGGACCAAGCAGGCTTTATCACAGGAAGAAACGGAGAAGACAACACCCGAAAAATTTTCAATCTTATTTATGAGGTACGTCATAGATCAACCCCAACAATATTTTTGGCCTTAGATACAGAGAAGGCTTTCGATCGGGTTAGCTGGTCGTTTTTAGAAGAATCTTTAAGAACTTTTGGCATAGTGGGTTCTTTCTTTAATAATACAATGGCTCTGTATAATTCTCCCCAAGCTAAAGTATCTGGAAGATACTTGGATTCTAATTATTTTGACATAAAAAACGGAATGTCCATTAGCACCATTATTGTACACATTAACAATAGAACCATTTGCCGCAATGGTGCGCATGTCTAAGGAGATTGAGGGAATAAAAGTAAATTTTCAGAACTATAAAGTCACACTGTACGCAGATGATGTCCTTTTAACCCTTACATCCCCACATACTTCAATTCCTACTTTGCTTAATATTATTATGGAATATGGTTCCTATTTAAATTACAAGATTAATATATCTAAAACACAGATAATAACTGTCAATCTTGAAGAGGACCAATTAAGGTGTCTAAAAGACAATTTAGCCTTTGATTGGGGGAAAAATTATATAGATTATCTTGGCATCAAACTTATGATAGATTTTGATAGAATCATAAATATTAATTATGAAAATTTAGCTAAAGATTTAAAAGAACAACTTACAGAATGGGCTAAAATAGAGTTATCATGGATGGGGAGAATAAATGTCCTGAAAGCCTATGTTCTACCAAAATTAATCTACCTATTTAGAACAACTCCCTTACAGATTCAAACTTCTATTATACGTAGATTTGATAAAATATTCTCAGAGTTCGTTTGGTATAACAAGAAATCTAGAATTTCGTTACAGATATTGAAAAGAAAGATAATTTATGATGGACTAAACTATCCAAATCTGTTAGAAATATACAAATCGTGTATGTTTTCCCACCTATACGCTTGGAAAACAAAAAAAGATGGAAACTTAGGTTGGTACAATTATGAGAAGTGGTCTTGCAACAATATAGAACCTTTGATGTTATACTGGGTATCTTCAGGGAAACTACAAAACTTAAATATTGCAAATCCTATCGTGATAGGGATTCTTAAAATATCTTCTAGAATTAGAAGGAAATTTATAGCAGATACTTCTATCTCTTCCTCTACTCCTTTGGAAATCCTACAGATAGAAATCAGCGATATAAATCTTAATTCTTGGCTGGAGGCGGGAATAAAAAAGATAATAGATATTAAGGCTTCAGAACATCTAATGAGATTTGAAGATCTTCAACTTAAATATGGGTTGATGAGCAAAGAAAAGTTTACATATTTGAGGCTAAAAAGTTATTTGAAATCCAAACAAGTTGTTCCACCCATAGTTACAGATAGATTATTAGAAGCAAATTATAAGACTAAACTTCTCTCAAAAATCATAAATATGCTAGATAAAGAAAAAACGTTAGATAAGTCTAGTACTATAGTAAAATGGGAATCTGAACAAATTTGGTTTACTGCTTGGTCTTCCACAAGAAAAGCAATACATTGTATTAATCTTCAGGAATTATATTTTAAGATTCTTCACCGATCGTATCTAGTCCCTTCTAAGCTTCATAAAATGTATAAAACCACATCCGACCGATGCTGGAGATGTTATAAAATGAAAGGAACTTTGTTACACATTTGGTGGGACTGTGAGAAACTTGGGACACTTAAACAAAAAACAGAAAACCTACTAAAAGAACTGTTTGGTCTACAAATTGTTCTCTCTCCTTTAACATTTCTTTTTCATTTAGAATTTCCCTATAAATTAAAAATCCAAAGAGATTTAAGTATTAACATTTTACTGGCAGTCAAGATATGTATAGCTAGGGAGTGGAAGCAACCAAATAATTTGATATGGAATAATATTATTACACAAATAAACTATCAGTGTAAAATGGAGAAATATTTCTTCACGATGTCAAATAATTTGACACTGTATGAGAAAATATGGGCTCCCTGGATATCTTTGCAAACAAACTAAATTAGATGTGGAGAGCGACTACAAGTTCTATCCTATTATCCTCACACCAACGACCCCCTTGTTTTATTTAACAACATCTCATGTGTCGACCCCTTTTAGGCGAGACACATGATTGCAAATAATCCCTCCTACCAATGACGTGATCAAAGAATATGATGTATGAATGATGAATGAATGAAAGTAGTCTCACAATAGGAACAACAATTTAGATTTGGATTATTGTAATGTAAATCTGATGTAACCAATATATGTTGGTTATATCACTGTTGTGACTTACTACTTAATCTGTTAATAAAAATTTGTTATAAAAAAAAAAAAAAAAAAGAAAGAAATCCAAAGCAAGGAGCAAGGAGAGCTAATTTGCATGGCTTCCCTACATGAATCATCAGACCTCAGACATCTTTGGGAACACTTGAAAAGAGAAAAGACGAAACATGCTTTGACATCTCTAGACACTCTCTCAGATGTTCTAAAGGGGATTATAATAATGTAACATTACACACAAACTTAAGCAGTCAAAGCGGTATTAAGAAATGAAAGCAATCATTAAGGCAAACGGTCTCCTCCATTATGATAATTCCTCCCTTTTTAACATTTTGCATCACAATTGTATTTTCTACATAACACTCATTGTGTTAAGAATAACAAACAATCAATTGTTATTTAAAATTTAATTTTTAATGGAAAAGTCTGTGTAGACAGCCATTTCCAGAGTCATGGTTCCAGATGGATTCTTGCTGAAGTATAAATACCAGCCTCAGTCATCCATGCAGTCTGGTGAGCCTCAACATTAACCACTTTACAAATATTCGTTCATACAGGAACATGCACATATACAATTGGTAGCTATGGGAACAACAGTGTAGATGTGATACACAGTTCTCTGTTCCCCATTAGTCCCTCAGGCTCCTAAATCTATGGTAACAAATGTGCCCTGTTCCTCAGGCTGCAACTTGAAGCACTAAGAAATTAAGGAAACCGACGTCTGTGCTATTTCTACAGCAAAGCCTGGAGTGATTAGTGAGGAAATGGCAGAATGACTGTATAGATACTGCCGTGGCTGCTTGCAGCCTTTAGCAACTCGTGTAATAAAATACAAAGACTCTAGAATTTTTTTACTTAATCACATGATTAAGATGCACAGAATTCACATCAAATATACTAACATCAGTATACATTTTCTGAGTACCAAAATAAACTCTTATTACTAAGACTTTAAAAAGGATCATAGCATTTAATCTTACTGGAAAGCCTTCATAAAAATTATATTGAAAATATTTACTAATCAGAAATGTTAAAAATTATAAAAAAAATAAAATTATGAGCTATCTGCTAGTAAGCGGATTATCAAATACTTTTGAATTTCCACCAAATCCTACCATGCATGATCCTAACAGAAACATATACTATACTTTTTTTACATAAAAATAAAGATATGGTAAGGAGTTGTACAAACATAAATGTGCTATGAAACAGACATTGAGGGCTTCTATATTTTATAAAAGAATCCCTCTACAGAGGAAGAGCTGACCCTATTATATGATGAAAATAAAATAACAGGGATTGTGCATGTGTCTGTTTTATACCTCTGGCCACCCAAAATGATTAATGGTGAACGTAATGAGTGTATGTATAGCTAGGCACAATACAGAATGAACGGGAACTGTATTTCAGGTCATGAACAGATCTACGTCCCTTTGTAAGACATCCAACCTCAATGCTTATTGTATCACCAAATAATGTCACGTAAGTACAAAGAAGTTGCTATGAAACATATTAGCACTAAAATATAAAATCACATTCTGTTTAAAGCTGGCAAAAACTCTGAATTAGCTGCAACCACCTCAGCTATGTCCTGACTAATAGGATAAGGCTTGTCTTAGTTTGTATGGGTTTGTCCAATATCTGATTTATCACACCCATAGCACAGGTTGCTTTGCTGAGGTTTCTCAAAGACTAGTTGCATATTTCAAACCTGGACGTTTCAACAATTACCCAATTCTCTCTTACACACTCTCTGTATCTTGAGTCAACAAGTCTATGTGAGCGTTTGTAGTCTGTCACTGTAAACACGTGACATTTACTGCTACATTATTTGCAATGAACACTTCGATAATATAGATTTTGTGTGTCACTTTTGGAAAAGACAAAAATTGTAGAGCAAAAAATATCCCAGGTGACTTATCTTGGCAAATATATAGGGATTAGTTTAAATTCTCTTGGTATTTGGTGTTCGCCTAATGTTGGCCTCTGTGACAGAGGAGGTTTGACAGGACCCCTGTACTTGAAGGATCGCCACTAATTGACTAACTGATTTTTTTTTCACTTGTACTTCGAAGTGAGCACATATGGGACAACTTAAAAAAGATGATGGCAGGATAGAATTTTAAGTTTGATTAAATCTTTTTTTTCCCCCTTCTAAAGCAAGAACTAAGCAGTATTGAAATAGGGCTGCAATAAAACTGGCCAATTTCAATGAGCTGCAAGCTGCCTCATCCCCTTAATTATCTGCAATGTTAGGTTATCATTTTAAATATACAATATAAATATGAATAGTATACAATATAAATAACCAATACAGTCCAAAACATAATAGTAGTATCATTCAGATTGTCCTTGTGTAGTGGGGGAGACATGAATAATGCTTAGTTTGGGCTAAATCAGAAGTAGAAAACCATAAATGACCACAATGGTGGTAAAGATGAACCATCCAAGTCAATTGTGTCACCTGATAAATACCAATCATATTCACAGCTTGGAAAGCACTTGTTTTAATTGAACAAGTATGTAATGTTTTAATGTAGAGTAAAAAAAAAGACAGTACTTTTTAATTTATGTAAAATTTTGGAGGCACAATTTTGTCTGTTTTTTTGTGCACCAATTTTGATCGAGGAGGAGATAAACAGCCCCTTCCAAATTCTGTTATTGTGGGTTTGACAGGCAGTTTCCGTTTTACTGTAGACACGTCACAATAATACTCAGCTTTAAAGCTTTTGAAAAAGCCATTATTAACACATTCTTTGAATTGTTCACCAAATCTGATGGCTCTACTACATTCTCACATATGCAAAAATAATCTGATGGCAAAACAGTGGGGGCTATATCAACATGGATACAGCTTTTCAAGCAACTGATAAAACAAACTATAAAACAAAAAATGTACCTATAGTACAGTAAGACATATATACTCAAGTAATGTATGACCAAAGAGCACACGCAAAAGAAAAATAAATAAATAAATAAATACAAACAGGAAGGACAATGGAACGGGAAGAATTTCTCTTCAGGCAGCATCTGGCACCCAGATAACTATATCTAAAGTCCAAGACATCAACGGAGCCTCTGGCATTTTAAATAAAAGTATAACCTACGTACAAAGATGACGACAGCATGTGGGCTAAAGCAATTGAAAAAGATGATAAAACAAATATTTTATAATATAATCAAATGGAAAAAACTATAATTAAAAAATGCAATTTCAGTGAAAAAACACTATTAAAACACTTCTCTCTTTTAAATATTTGAATTCAAGATACCAAAGGCAGGAGCCCCACCAAGCTCTGCCAACTGAACCTGTATAAACTTGACAAAGATCCCAAAAAGAACTGAAACATTTCAAATCGTTGATTGACTATGAGTTGCTAAGAGACTTGCAATGGTGTTTTCACTGACTTCACAAGTTCTGCTCTCAAGGGAACACCCCAATGCAACATAGGAAACCAAAATGTACGAAGCGCACATGCAAATGTTTATGACCTCTTTTTTAAACTGATTAGTGCATTATAAAAAATGTGGAGGTTCCCTTTAAACTAACGACTGGGATGTCTCTCCTGCTTTATGTAGTAAACCTATAATAAACCAAAATAAAAATGTATAACAATCATGATAATGAAAACAAATTATTAAGGCAACAAATCTCTTCAGACAAAACGATACTGAAGCAAAGAGTATAACACACATACGGTATATCAAAAGTCGACAACAGTCCACACAACTGTTGCAAGAGATTATCCTTTTAAGGATCGCTGTAGCTCCCATTGAAATGCTAGCCAAACAGGAAAATGAAAATGTATTTTAAGGTCAATAGTACAACAAAGAGGTATATTAAGATGAAGTGATAAGAAAAGGGCCAGTTTCGTGAAGAGTTGGCCTGCTTGGCTTAGCTTTGCAATCTTATATAGCTCAAAATACAGGATATGCAAACAAAACACACACTATCCTTTACTAAATAATGCACAAGACAAACAACGGAAATAAAGAAAATTTCAAAAACCTCACTATGTTCATGAGGGTAAGGACGTAGTTTTGCACATGTTCTTTTCCATGGAAGCGCACAACAGAGTCATCCACTGCCAGTAGAACCTCAATGTTGTAGTCATCTTTCTTTGTGTGACGTTTTCGTCGTTCATTTTCTTGTATATTTTCTTTTATTCTATCTAGTGAATTTGGGAGATCCCCCACTCCTGACTTTGCAACTGCAATAAAAATGATTGAAGGATTTCTATAAATAACAATCATTATAAAACAACTAGGTTATGTAACATATGTAATGACAAACAGTGCATATTTTTTGAGACAAAACAGCTGTGTGGCTCAAGTTTTCTCTGGTAATGAACAGAGGGCAAGGACAGCTTCCAAATGAAAACAGAGGTCCAAGACAACTTTGTTCATACATTAGACTAATATCAAAATACACTTGACTTGCAAAGCATATGGCTTTTAATGTGCAAGAAGCATAGACCAGGTATGAGACATGCCCACCATGATAAAAGTCAGACTTGGAAGCAATGGTTCACCTTTTCCTAAACATATCTGCTCTGCATAGTTTAGCACCTGGGCTGGTTAATACCATAGCAAAAGTTAAAAAATATAGCTCTACAGCTTTGTGCAAATACAATTCCCACGACACCTGACCAATTATATGGTTGTTAGAACATGATTTAGATCCCAACAGCCGTAGCACTACTTGCTTGCTACTTTGAGGCAAAAAGAAATACATTTAAAAGACTCTGTATACAAACAGACTTAACAATAAACTATAGTTAATATTACAAACGGGGAGACCATTATGGAAATGTAAATGATAGGTCTATATTGTGTATATAGGTCTAGGTACCTACTTGATTCCTGGACTAATAACTAGGGCTGCAACAACTAATCGATAATAATCGATAATGAAAATCGTTGCCAACAAATTTGATTATCGATTAGTTGAATCGATTTTATTGAATATAAGATGAGGGTTTTTTCAGAGCAAATGCTCTGAAAAATACCCCTCGTGTTATAATCCAACCTCAAATAGAGGTTGGATAGTAACACTAAGATGCAGCGCTGCAGGAGACCTGAATCCTCCTGATAGCAGGGCATCTGTGCGATGCGCGCAGACAACCTCCGCTAATGCCGGCACTTCTGCTGGGGCTTCTATGATGGAGCATCGGCATCACATGACCTTCCGGTGCTCAGTCATAGAAGCTCCAGCGAAAGTGCCGGCCAGCAGCAGAGGTTGCCTGCACGCATCTCGCAGACGTTCACTAATCAATTTTGAAAATAATCGTTAGTTGCAGCCCTACTAATAACATTACTATCATATATTAAATTATGTGTACATTTATAGAAATAAAGTGCTTCTCATGGTTCTTTTTTAATTTATCACTATACCACTTACTTTCAAATTTCATGAAAAAACAAGCATGGCACAATTCACTTTTTGTAACAAAGTAACAAAATATATGAAAATCAAAAACAACATAAAAGGGGGTTCAACAAAAAGGGGGAGGGGTGTAGGATGCTAACATAATGGATGGATAGCAGTATAATTTGCCAATGGTGGCCTGATCTGATGGAAAGTCACCAAGGTATTGTGTACCAAAGCAGTTAGCTTGTCCATAACAGTATTGTGACGGCTATCAGAATTTCTTTATAGGTTTACAATTTTTGTTTGTGCGAAGGGAGAGTTGCAAGAATGGGCACACATAATAGAAATCACTATCATAATGTGCATATGCCAGTTTATACGTAATTGACGTGCTTGACGTGTGATTTGTGCTAAAAAGAAGAACTTAATATGAATAATTAATAAAATGTGAACTGAATCTGTTAATGGGAATAATATTATAAAAGTAGAGAAAAGTAACTAAACCTCTTAGGAGGGAAAGTGTGTGCGTTTTGGCAATATTATGTTTAATGCATGCAAACGGCTAATTGAAAATATCTTTTCAATACATTTTATAAAATGTTCACACCATATGTTAAATGACAAATTCTCTTTAAATTATTCCTTTTAAAATGTATGCTCTATAAGAAATTGCCTCTAGACACTTTTTTCCTAGATGGTCAGGGAATTTAGCACTGAAACATAAGTTCCTCGTTTGGTATGATTTAAAAAACAATGTTTCCTTACATAGCACTTTGAAAAAAGAATGAACTCCCTTGGGCTAATTTGTAACATGACTACTTTCCTCTAAAAGCAAAGTTGAACCTGTTAACTGGTAAACATTTTAAACAATTCTAACAGTAGATATGACCATTGTGTGGTATATATTTAAGGAGACTTTTAATTATTACATTAAAGCCTTTGACATTTTGAAAGGCTGGCATACCAACAATTATGAAAATAGCTTTTAAATCGTTTTCACTTTAAGGGTTTTCTGGCACTCGAAAGCCAAACAGCTAATGTTTTAGTGCCACGCCATTGGGGAACATGCCTACGTTTGTAGTTCTGAGCATTGCTTAAAGGGATGGTAGGAAATCTTTCTTTCATGTAACCACTTGTCAGATGTTTGTTCCAACCTACAATTTAAGTGATAAGATATTACAGCTGTAACTCTTCATCTTATCATGTTTTTGTCTCTATTTTACAATGTGTCTTATGGTTGTATACAAAATCAGATGTTCTCAACAAGCCATAACAGCTTAGAACCAAAATGAATGTACACCAATGACAGAAAATTCACAATATTCTTTGAAGTGTTTCTTTAATTATTATGGGACATATAGGTGCATGGCCTATTGTGTGATGTTTTATTCCAAGAAAAGCACCACAAAGTAGTTAAATGACAGTGGCTCCAGCTTGGTCAGAGTTTTTTTGTTACACAACTTGCAGTCCTACATAGGGCTGCAACTAAGGATTATTTTCATAGTCGATTAGTTGGCCGATTAGTTTTTTCATTAATCAATTGAATTAAAAAATGGGAACTGGAGACTGGATCAGACCGAATGGTGGGACGGATTATTTAATCTGCAGACCGGAGGGTGAGAGGGGATTATTGGGGGGACCGGGGGAGTTAATGATGGAATGAGAGAGAGAGACTGTGGGCCAGATCACGCCAAAGGGTGGCAGGGAGTTTATTTAATTTGCAGACAGGAGGGTGGGAGGGGGTTAATGAGGGGAACAGGGAAATTAATGATGGAATGAGAGAGAGAAACTGAGCAACGGATCAGACCAAAGGGTGGGAATTGCACTTCCAACAAATTGGCACATTTTAGAACAAAACATTTAGTTTATTTTGTGAAGCAAATCATTAGCAAAGATTAGCACATTTAGTCTACTTGTCACTCACCTGCTTGTCCTTTAAATAAATCACATTAACAAAACTTACATTATATCCAACATAAAAGGCAAAGATCTTAGAGCCACAGTGTGCATTATTCCAAGTAACATGGATACCAGACCCCAGAACCAACTTATTTTTTTAATGCTCACTATTATTTATCACCAAATAAAATTTGAAAAAAAAGAAATTGTATAGAATTTCCCATACCTTCATTCATTATCTCTTTTTGACCTGCTGGTTTGTCCTGTTGAACAGCAGACCTCCTATAAATCACATGAGCACGACCATTTTCCTCTTCATTCTGACGTCCTCTTTCTAAAGGCTCAATAAAGAATTCACTGACATCTGTCCTTATCAATCCAGCCTTGAATAAAGAAAACCATAACCATTTTAAATAAACCAGAATTTTTTTTTTTTAAATCCATCTTGGTATAAAAAAATCAGTCACGAAAACATGGCCAAGAAAACATATAATGACAAATACTGTACTGTAATACTGTGATTAAAAGAGAAAAGCCTTGTTTTTCATCCTATAATATATGACTTTCGCTGTTGATTAATATAAAACTGGGAGAAAATGGCAAATGGTGCAATTTTCCACATGGATTTGCCAATGACAGGTTTCCTTTCTCATGATAGCTGACTATCCTGCGGCAGCTGCGCGCTATGACCAAAGGAATGTCTTCTCTCTGATATTCTATGGTTCAACTTTAATTTCTTTCAACAATAATCATAATGCAGCAAAGTTAAAAAAATTCAAGCTGGGAAATGGGGTCAGGCAATCTTTACTCTGTGTTTTGTATCTGTGGTGCCTGGCAACTCCCTATATCATTCTACAATCCCATACAGTTTTCATAGGTTCAATGGTGTAGATATTGACTATATTAAAAATGAAAAACTACACAGACCAATTGGTTCTTATTTGTAAGTCAAATCATGTGTTCCTAAGTAATAAGTGAGGTTCCAAAGCTCAATAGTTTTCCTTTTTTTCACCCAATAATCCCGAAAGCATTAACTAAAGAGAGAAACATTTATACTTAGGTATTCCTGACTACTGTGTCTTTACTTAGCTGCCGTTGCACGCCTATAAAAAATGCATGTGTAAAAATGTGATTTAGGTGTAAATGTGATTTAGGTGTAAAACGCATTCTTATCACAATTTCATCAATTGCTATAGTGACCACTTTTCAAAGTTTTTGCCATAATCATTCTTTATACATAAGTCCCTACTTCTCTTCATAGACTGAAACATCAAAATCTATTCCTCAAAACAGCCTATATTTAGCAAAGCTAAGCATCATTGTCTTCTATATATTTGTATATAATTTTAAAAGTCATCAATGAGTAACCTGTTGGAAAAACATTACCAGAATCCTGAATATTGGGATGGTAAATTTGTTTGAACAAACATAATAACCAATATAATAATTTACTCAATGATATACGTAGGATATGACATTATCCCAGTGCTCTACTTCTCAAAATGCGTGGAGCCTGATACAGCATGCTATGCTGGATAGGCACAAACCTCCAAAATATAAATGCGCTGGTTGAGGAGATCATAGCTGTCCCTTGTAATTAGCACATTAAGAAGTGGTTTACCGGAAAGCCAAGTCGCCCAATAGAGAGATCGTCCCACCAATTTGGTGGCATCGAAGCAGACAGTGACTAAACTCACACGCACCATAATCTTAATTTGCCCCACCCTTTCCTACCCAGGCCAAACCCTTTTCACTTAAAATCCACCCCTTGTTTATTTAGTCCCACCCCTCCTCTGGCCCTATATATTCATCTCTGCATATTAAACGTGGATACCGGGTACCATATTTGTACATTTTGTTGTTTTGTGCACATTTCAAATGTTTTATCTATTATTTTAAGAGATAATAATCTTTAAATAAAATAACAAACCGTGTAAATTCAACCATTTTCACCAAGATCACAGTGTCATCTTTGTGCCCAGACATATATACAGTGCCATATTTGTCCCAAACAGTTTAAGAGTGCCAAGTGTGTCCCCAAATAGCTTAACAGTGCCAAGTTTGTGCCCAAACAGCTTGTCTCTGACATATTTTGTCCTTAAATAGCTTAAATTACATCAACTAAATTTATCTCCACAAACGCTCTGCTTGACCCTCTACAATCTGGTTTCCGTCCACAGCAATGTACCGAGACTGCTCTCACTGAAGTTATTAATGAATAACCTCCTCACCTCTAAAACAAAAGGCCATTTCTCATTACTTATACTCTTGGATATCTCTGCAGACTTTGATACAGATGACCACCATGTCCTTCTACAAACCCTTCATATTCATGTAATCCGTGACATAGCTCTTTCCTGTTTTAAATCCTGTACTTTTAATGTCTCCTTCACTGGAATCTGTTCTTCTCCCATACCATCTGTTAGCGTTCCTCAGGGCTAAGTTCTTGGGCCTGTAACCTTCT
The DNA here is from genome assembly GCF_027358695.1 of Spea bombifrons. Classification (NCBI taxonomy): domain Eukaryota; kingdom Metazoa; phylum Chordata; class Amphibia; order Anura; family Pelobatidae; genus Spea; species Spea bombifrons. The sequence continues at coordinate 11,738,732 of NC_071097.1, forward strand.
CCATCTACACCTCTTCACTTGCACAACTCATATCATCCTTTGGTTTCTAGTACCACCTGTATGCAGATGACACCCTAGTACGATCAGCAGTTCCGTCAAAAGAAAACACGGCTTTCATATGTTGGGTATTGGTTTTTGAGGGGAGTACTTTTTAGATATGTTTTATTTTCCTATGGGCTGGTCAATAACATGTTATCATTTTGTGTGATGTTGCAGAGAGCCAGGTTGTCCTTTTATACTACCTTCATGATTTGTTGTTTGTGGGTCGGGCAGAAGTGAGGACTGTAGGTGCTTGCTGGATGTATCAGGGAGGTGGCACAGTGACATTGGTGTTGATCTGGTGGAAGCCAAGACGGAGGGTCCTGTACAGGTCAAACACATGTTTGGCTTGTTGATTGAAAGCTGTTCTCTTTGCATTGCTTTCGCATAGGTGCAAATGAAGGATCTTGGGTGGGCTGCTCTGCAGGGCACATAAAAATGGTTGGCAGATGGGGTTCTGGATTGTGACGGTTGCCCGTACTCAGGATGAGTAGCTTCACCGTGTAGGTCTTGCTTGCCAAGTATTCCCGAGGCAGCCCAGTAATAATTGCTCTTATTCACCCAGTCACTTGCTTAGTGTAGGGTGAGAAAAGAGACTTTATTGAAAAGGACTCTGGTATTTATATACATCGAACCAGGTGAAATACAATATCTTCCACTCCACCATCTCCCATCTAGGGTAAACATTCCAGTCGTCTGACTGGAGCCTTCCCCACTGGCGCCCTGCTGTGAAATGTCCGGATGTACAGATAACAGGGTTGATGGGAGGCTTTATGAGGGAGCGACAGAGGCCCCAGTGATGGAAGGTTCGGTCACATAGATGTTTTAAGTTATACATTATATTTGCCTGCATTTGTTGTTCTGATAACGGTGACTTTTTCTCTCTACAGGCCCTCCACCTAGTCTGGTGTGGATCTTGGGTCACTCTATTGGGCTTCCAGGCTGATGGAATTGTGGGTGTATGGGAGCATTTTTTGCTTCTCGTGTGTGCTTCTTACAGTGTGTAGATTGTGGGCTTTATGGTGGGAGCAGGTGCATCCCTAGTGTTGTGCTCTTTGTGCTTCCTTCCATTGTTTTGGTTACTCACGCCGGAGGTATCGACTTATGCAAAATAGGTACAGTGTATGCGTACAATGAATAAGATCCTTATTCATTTAGTCAAATTGGACCTGGCTAAGTGTTATTCACTTTTAGGAAGTTACTTTGGTGTAATCGGAGGTGTTTCTTCGGCCAGCATGGCGAATTATGTCTAATCCAAAGGCATTGGAGCGGTGTAGTAAGAAGTTTAATGTTGCTTTAATAGGTTTGTAAATCTTTAACTGGTGAGTTGTTTAATGGTTTATGTTACATTGGTCCAGGGTGTTATCAATAAAGCTGTGGCCTGACGACCTTCCCACAATTACTTGGAAGCTTTGTCTAGATTTGTATATCTTTAACTCCAGGTTGCAATCCAGTAGTGGCAGGGCACTGTCTGCAGGGGGGGTCGTGGGTTAGTACCTAAGGGCTGTCTGGTCTGTGGTGGACCCCTGGCCAGAGCTTACTCGGTTTGTGATTCTCGGGATCATCCAAAGGGTTTCCTGAAAATGACTTTTAGCATCAGATGAACAAGGACTCTTGGTGCACGGGGTGGATTAACCGCCTCTCTGGAATATAATTGTGGTAACTGGTGAGTTGTTTAATGGTAAATTAAATTTTACATCAACAGGCAAAGTATATAAATAATTTCCTAAAATGTAAACATCATATAATATGAAGACCGACCATCTCTGAATGAAGTACATTAATTTTGCCACATGGACTAAAAGCAAATGTCAGAATTCTTTAGGAATGTTGAGTATGCTCTAAGTTGTTTTATTTGAGAACAGAAAGCTGAATCTGATTTTTGTGTAAGCACTCCTTGCCCCAAGTATAAATAGAACAGACATTGTCATTTATGTTAATCCCTTCTTAGACATGCATGTGCTGGATGAATGGAGATTCATTGAGTTAACATCCTCAGTGCTAATGGAAACTGGTCACAGTTTACAGACAACTCATATGCCAACTGTAAAATTATCTTTAAATTTCTGGAATTTCTATTAAATAATAAAACATTGAACAATATAGTACATCCATCTAATTTCTACTTGAGATGCTGTATGTTGAGTGTAGCAGCCTTCTTATTGTAGCAATAAATAATCTGCTGAAACTAGTTTCTAAATACAAAGTAATAGCAATAACATTTGTGAACCTTTTAAAGTCAAACTACTAGCAAACCCATCAATATATTTCTATGACTACGTCAGTTAAATGCTTATAATAGTAATCTTTCTTCTAAAGCATTTACCAATCCATAAATAATTGCGCTTACACACCACAAATACTACCCTAGGTTAGGGTTGCCACCTGTCCAGGTTTAACCAGAATAATTCAACAATAATGAGGTCCTGAATTTACTTCTTTATTTCACAGGAAATGTTGGACTGGAAGCAAAGAGCTGGTTTTGCTTCTTTTTTAAGATATGCTATTGTCTTTGATCTTCTTTCCTTTTCTTTTGCCTATTTCCTCTTCCTTTTCTCCATCCCTCATTTTTCTCTTCTTTCTCTTTTCTTCTTTATCATATCTTTTCTTGTTTTTTTTAGCTCTTTCTTTTCTCTCTTCTCTGGTTTCCATAACTTTGCCTCTCTTTCTCTTATTTTTTACATCATGTCTCTCATATCCCTTTTCATTCTCTCTTTTTATTTTTTGTATCAATTCTCTCTAAAAAACATTTTCAGCTGTCATCAGCTGTCATCAGTAACTCATGGTCACACAGCTGTGACAACACCCTAGCCACAACACAGACTCAACATTTCAGAGAGTGGCCAACAAACAGCTCAGAAAAAGGTGGCCATCCTACTCTAGATACCCAGAAGAGTCTATTCCATCATGAGTTAAATAAAGACCACTTTACTTTATAACATTCAGGTCAGCATCCCATAATTGAAGGTAGTGTCCTGAGGAAAGAGATTTAGGGGTAATTATTTCAGAGGACTTAAAGGTAGATAGACAAGGCAATAGAGCAGCAGGAAATGCTAGCAGAATGTTTGGTTGTATAGGGAGAGGTATTAGCAGTAGAAAGAGGGAAGTGCTCATGCTGTTGCACCGAGCACTGGTGAGACCTCAATTGGAGTATTGTGTATAGTACTGGAGACCGTATCTCCAGAAGGATATAGATGTTTTGGAGTTCTTAAATGGTTCATTTAAACCAGGAAAAGGAAAGGAAAGGATCTTAATATATGTAGCCTGGAAAAAAGATGTGAAGGGGGGGTTTAATAGAAACATTTAAATACTTGAAGGGAATAAACACAATAAAGGAAGAGAGTTTATTTAAAAAGAGAATACTACCACAACAAGAGGACATTGTCTTAGGCTAGAGGGATAAAACATAATATTAGGAAATATTACTTTATCGAAAAGTTAGTGGATGCATGGAATAGCCTTCCGTAGTGGTAGAGATGAATACAGTGAAAGAGTTTAGACAAGCAAGGGATAGGCATAAGGCTAAACTAGGTTGGGCAGACTAGATGGGCCAAATGGTTCTTATCACTGTTTGCGAGCAGACAGAGGGAAAGCTGCAGAAGCGGTGAGAGGTAAGCGGGGCGACATGTGTACTTGTGTGTGTTTGATCATGGATGTGTACTTGTGTGTGTTTGATCATGGATGTGTAATTGTGTGTTTGTATGAGCATGGGTGTGTGTGTGTTAGTGAGTAAGTGTGTGTGTTTACATATGTTGGAAGGGGGAGCAAGGGGCAAAAAAGGCACAGACCAGTTGCGTGGGAGCAATGATGGCACACACCAGCTGTTGAAGTTTTTTGCACCAGGGCCCTGTGGTTTCTAGTTACGCCCCTATTCACACACAAAATCTCTTTACAGTACGAGAACGAGTGACCATTCCAAAAACCCTACAGAGACATATCTTAGACTTGCTACATGCTGGTCATCCTGGTACCACATGGATGAAACAGAAAGCTATATGTGGTGGCCTTACATAGATGCTGATATCACAGCCTATGTCAATGTTTGTATAGGATGTGCACAAACTGCCAGAGACCCACCACGAAGATGTATTCAGCCCTGGACTTGGCCCATGGTTCCTTGGTTTCGCCTTCACCTGGATTTTGTGGGTCCGATGAAAGGGCAAACCTTCCTGGTTATAATTGATGCCCACTCGAAATGGTGGTGTTTCCGATAACCCAGCCAACTACAAAAGCTACGATTGTCATATTATTGCATCTCTTTGCACGTTTCGAGAATCCTAGAGAGATTGTCACAGATAATGGGGCCCAATTCACAAGCCATGAATTTAAGAGTTTTGTTACTGTTCATAACATCAAGCACATTTAACCACCCAGCGACCAACGGCCAAGTGGAACGGTTTGTACAGACTTTCAAGAACTACTTCAAGGCCACAGTGGCTTCAACTAGCCAAAGGTCCCTATCTCCTCAGAAGTTGGACAATTTTTTTTCGCTTAAAGAACAGCACCACATGCTACTACTGCTACAACACCAGCTGAGTTGCTTTTGGACCGACGGCCATGGACTGCTTTTGACATGCTTCATCCTAAGACTGCCCATGACTATGTATTGCACTCCCAGGAGAAAATTGTCATGTCCAAAGAGTCTCCCATTTTTGAAGTCCACCAAGTGGTCTGGACACGATCTTATGGATCGTCCAACACTTGGTGGCTTCCCGCCACCATTGTGGAAACTTTTGGACCCAAGATGTACACAGTCCGTCTGGAAGATGGTTCTGTTACCAGACAACATGTACACCAATTGAGGTCCCGTTCCCGGTTACCCGAACCCTTGAACCCCAAACATCCCGATTTCAAATCCAGTGAGACGGAGGACATCTGGAATGGCGTTTGGGTTGAGTCTGAAAACTTGAATCCACCTTCTGGGGTGGCCTGTGATTCTGGTTCTGAGGTTCCTCATGGTTCTGTGGTTCCCACCTTGAACCCACCACATACCCCTTCTTCCTGTCCTGCCACCTCTGACACCCTCCTGACCGCTTACAACTTCAAGAACAAATACGCAACTTCAGACGGTCCTTCCATGGGATACGGAAAAATCGTGAGGGTTATTCACCCCCTCACCTTCCTTCTGAAGACTAGCCTTCGGACACCAGTGACACTGTTCCTGTGGATTAAATGTGTTCAGATGGATTTTTATTGTTTTTGTTATTGGGACATATGTTTATTTTGTTTTTGTGTCGTTTTTCCTTCTCTTATGCTTTTTTTCTTTTGTTGGAAAGGAGGTGTTATACCTGGAATGTAGGATACTGCATCTCACTTTCCCTCTCACTTTAACTAGTGGCCCCGCCTCTGTTATGCCTCACAGGTCAGAAAGCACAGTGGCCATTTTGTAAGCTAGGGAGTGTTAAGCAGTGATGCAGCATGGTATGATACTCTTATATTTGTGTCAGCATTAAATATCCTGATTATTCAGTAAATGTTCAGCAATAAAGCAAGGTTGTATTAAACTACTGGAATTATAAATCATATCTGAAGCAAATAGGACTACAACAGGCACGAACAGCAATGAAGTCCAAAATGAAGCAGCGGTCAGGACAGGCAGTGGTTAAGCGAGGTCAAATACTAGCCGAGAAATCACCACAACAAGCATCTGGGACATTATACAAAAACCCACCAACAAAATGGCAATGCCTATAGAAGGTACCAAAAACTACTGCGGTTGTGTGATACGCCACTTCCAGTTCCACTGTCTCAGCCATGTAGTCAGCTGAGAACTGCCGCACCGTGTGACAGACCTGACATTGGGGGATGTGCAGGGTGGGAACAGGTAGCAGGTAAGTGTATAACAGGTAGAGTGAGTGGTTGTTAAAGCAAGTTTGCGGGTTAGTATGTGTGTGCGTTAGTTATAGGAGGGCTTGAAAAAAATACTGCACCCAGATGCCACCAACCCTAGGAATGTCCCTGTTCTCATAAGGTGTGCTTATGGGAGGATCTGTGTGAATCAAGATAATGGCAGAAGTAAATGTATCCACAAGAAAGCTTTTTGCACCTGAGCTGACCAAGTGAAGCTGATATCTTGCTTAGACAAAATAATTAAACAAGATTGCCCCAAGATCGCAGTGATCTTTTTTGGGATCCTTTTGAATAGAGTTTGGAGACAAAATGAAGCCTCAGTAACACATTTTTGGCATAGAGCCCATTCTCTCTCAAACAAAGCAAGACTTGTCTGACATGATCTCTGTGTTCAGAAAAAGATGGTAAGAAGATAAGAATGTCATCAAGATTGACTGCCATAAAAATGTCCAAAAAGTCTCTGAAGATATCTTAAGAAATACTGAACAGTAGCTTGGGTATTATATAATCCAAAAGGCATCACAATGCATTTAGAAAGTCCCTATCTAGTTCAGACAGCAGTTTTCCATTCATCCCTTTCAGAATTTGCACCACATTATAAGATCCTCTAAGGTTCAGTTTGGAAAAATAACAGTTGTATGGGCCCTATAAAAAAGTTCAGGAATCAGTGGTAGAGGGTACTCATTCTTGACACTGATCATGTTTAGCTTCTGATAGCCAGTTCACACTTGAAGGATGCCATCTTTCTTTTCTACAAAGAGTAAACCAGCCCCTTTAAATTTTCATTGAGGTATTCTTTGAGATGCATTTATATAGTAGATACACATATTTTAGGCATGCTGGAAGGACATTCCTTGAGTGCTTAGGGTACCTGGAGCAAGACCAATCTGCATGGGTTCTTCAGAGGGTGCTGAAGCCAGAGATGCAGTAGATGGAGCAGGGGAGCAGTAGTAGGCAATTTTTTTTTCAAGAGGTCTCTCCCTTAGAGGACAGTCAATCTGAAGTGAAAGTTGGAGCTTTTGAGAGAAATAGGTACCCCAGTTCTCCCAAGCACATACTCCAAAAAAGGCCCAAATTAAAATTATGAAGGAGGGCGGCTCATTCCAAGCTGGCTAATCTCTTGAATGCTGTAATTTAGTCCTCTACAGATCGTCGCTCCTGACGCGGAGTCCAGATCTTATGCCTGAAAGGAAGCACATTTATGATGAGCTCAGGCCAAAAGCAATGAAATAACTGTGCAGACCTTAATGAAGTCAGTACAGTAAAACACCTGACATGCCGTTATGAATGTTCTATGTTGATCACAGTCTTAATACCTTGAACTGTTCAGGTTAAAGGCAACAGCTCATTTGTGAAGGCCATAATAGCTTCAGCCATATCTGTAGATTCCATTAGTGGCTTTGTTGTAATGTTCTGGGAACTTGGAATCTGAGCATACCTTGCACTGGCCGCTAGTGAGTTATCATGGGCAGGCAGGAAACAGAAGGATTCTGGGTACTAGCAGATTGCAGGAGCCATGGTAGTGACAGATGGCAGAAGCCTGGGTAGTAGGAGAAAGAGGAACTTCAAGCCCAGGGGAAATGCAATAATTATGGTCTAAATACAAGTTCAAACTTGGTATAGCCAAAGAATAAAACCAAGGTGCAGGACAATGTATGGGGTGGTACGACGACCAGGGACTGGACAAGGGCAGGAACAGGTTTGGGGGCAGGGCAGGTGAACACCTTTACCAGTTGAACACCTTTATTAAGAGACTCATCTACTCATATATGCAAGATACATGCAATGCGGGTCCTGCAGGCCTCATGGTCGAGTGGTTCTTTGATCAGTGGGTGCACAGCCAACCCACTACACAGGTAATTTGGATTCTCAGATTTTTGAAGATTAGAGTGGTGGGATAAGCAACATATGACCATATAATGAGACAGAATCCAAATATTTATGCCTCAAATATGGGTCAGAGCATCTCCAAAACCGCAGCTCTTGTGGGATGTTGTCGTTCTGCAGTGGTCAGTACCTATTCAAAAGTGGTCCAAGGAAGGAAAAGCAATGAACTGGCGACAGTTTCATGGACAGGCAAGGCTCATTGATACACATAGGGGGCGAAGGCTGACCTGTGTGGTCAAATCCAACAGATGAGCTTCTGTAGCTCAAATTGCTGAAAAAGTTATTGTTGGTTCTGATAGAAAAGTTTCAGAACACACATTGCATCGCAGACCAGCCAGGGTGCCCATGTTGAACCCTGGTCCACTTATGAAAGTGCCTACAATGGGCACGTGAGCATAAGAAATGGACCATGGAGCAATGGAAGAAGGTGGCCTGGTCTGATAAATCCTGTTTTCTTTTACATCACATGGATGGCTGGGTGTGTGTGCATTGCTTACCTGGAGAACACAAGTTAAATGACCTCTAATGTCTTGGTGCCAGATACCACAAGACACCTTCAGAGGTCTAGTGGACTCCATGCCTCGACGGGTCAGGGATGTTTTGGTGGCAAATGAGGAACCTACACAATATTAGGCTGGTAGTCATAATGTTATGGCGGATCAGCATGTTTATATATATCTTATTATAAAAAGTAAACACTGTTGCACCCCTTTAAAATGAAGTGTCTATGAATCCTACATGATGTAGCACATAGTCTGGCAAGTGTTGCCTGACAGTGTGTATATACACTGGATTAATGTAGTTATGCGCCAGTGCATGAATTATACATAATGCAAGTCTGGCCTGTAAAATATCGGTTCCCAGATTGAAATAACCGATCTGGCAATCCTAGCTGTGTTATAATTTTTTTTCCACCCACCCAGCAAAGTATATACATTTTTTTTTTAATACGGTAGAGTTTTCCACTATAAAATGTTTCCCATTCATACGTTTTGCTTCATTTTGTCTCATAAATCTTTACAGCACAAGAGAATTGTATTTACAGAGCTGTACTTAAAATCAATGTGCACTGTGAATTATTTACCACCTTCACATATAACTGCAGAAATATGTATTTTACATTACACTGAAAATGGTAATCCTTTTTATGCAGCATTGGATGGCTTAAGAGTTTGTGAGGGATATAAAACACATTTCCACAGGTCTAATTAAGGAATTACAAAAAGGACTAGTTAATTAAATAAAGAATTGTAAATCATAATGTCCTCTCATTAAACTTCTACACTATGCTTTGGCTACTATTTTTTTTTCCAGTTTTCTAGTTATTCACTAATTCTTAGTGAGTTTATTTGCAGTGATGATGGGGGAGAGAGAGAATGTGTGTACATGCACGTGTAAGTTTAAGGTGTTTAAGTGGGCAAGTGTGTGTTACTGTATGGAGATAGAGTTTGTTAGGTTATGGCATTAAATCTGCATGTGTTAGTGTATAGTGTTAGCATGTGCATGTTACTGTATAGGGTTTATGTTTGTGTACATTGTGATAGCATGAGTGTGTGTACTGTAAGTATTTAGTGTTAGAATCAGTTATGTGTGTTAGTATTTGGTATCAGCGTGTGTGTGTTAAGTGTATGTTTAAGTTTATGGGGCAAGTGTGTATGAGCATATGATTCTCTTACAAGGTAAACAGAATAAACAAAGACATATTTATGCATTAGGATTGGGCTTGAAGCTTGAAGTGCATAACATCTAAGGCTATGATGTGCACTGTGTACTTAACCTACATCCAGCATTCACACGATTAAAAAACCTTTATAAAATGTTTTCCAGCAACACAATAAAATAGGGGGTTTATCAGTTGTCCAGAAAGTCAAACATAAACAGTTACAATACTCCAAAAGGTAATTAATGAATAATGCGTTTGGTATACTATAGCATTCCTTAAACAAGAGTTCAGGGGCATGCTAAGGCAGGGTCACATTAAACGTGTTAAGTGACCTTGTTGTAGTAGGGTGGCAGGAGCAGCTTGAACAGAGAATGTATGTATGTATGTGTAAATGTATGGTGTTAGAGCGAGTGTGTGTTGTATGGTATAACATGTTGCAGTGTGAACATATGGTGTTAGCATGTGTGAGTGTATTCGTAGGGTGTTAGTGTATGGTGTTTGGGTTAGTCTATGGCTAGTGGTACAAGGAAGAGGAGGGATATAGTGTATTTATTTGTAAGTGTTTGCATGTTAGTATTGGCATGTGCTTTAGTTACGTGGGGACACCAAACGAGTAATGCACCCAGGCACCACTAACCCCTGCAGGAGGTTGTGTACCAGGAGACATAATTCTGAGATTAGGCCATTAGGTCTGTGAAAATCAATTTAACCTTAACTACAGCTACATCTTGGCATATATCACCTCCATGTTTGGGGAAGGTGGTCCTAGCTACGTCTTTCTATTCTGAAAAAATGTATATTGTGTTTAAGTTACATACTTACCAACAGTCCCGAATTTGCAGAGTCTCCTTTTTTTGGGTCCTGTCCCATCAAATTGGGGTCTGTCTCTGCATAAAAAGTACTGCCTATGCACAATGCATTATAATGTATGCAGGCAGCACTGCGTTTAAACTGTGTATTAGAGCTGTGGCGGGAGCGGACGGGATTGGCCACAAATGTGGCGGGAGCAGGCGGGAGTGGAACACCCACATTGCGGGAGTGGGCAAAAAATCAGCAGGAGCGGGCAGGAGCGGGATTAAAAAAGCCGTCCCGCGCAGGGCTCTACTCCAAACAACATGGGTCAGATGGAGGTGGAGGCTAAAGTAGATGGAGTCATGCAGAGATGCATTACCCTGCCTAGTCATGTCTCCACCCCCTTTATGTCCCAAGACACATGGAGCAAAATTTAGAAAGTATGAAATGTATTCTACAAAATATCTACCAAGGACTATATTCTATATCTGTAAAGGAACCTTCATATACACATGTTCATTTTTATATCTCGGTAATGTTCGAATGCAAAGATTACACAACACACATGAAAACATGTTCTACTCCTGAAATAAAAAAAAAACCCCTAGAGGTTCTACGGAAAAAAATGAAAACACACCAACTATGTATTTGCAGAGGCATCTGCATTATGTAAAAACATGCATTTTAGCTTTACTGTCTGTAACACCTTCACAAAAAATGCCCTCATCATTTTTGTAGCAGTCACAAAATGTTTTTGTATAGTTGTGTTACTAAACTCAGTATTAGAAAGATAATTAAACTAAAATGTCATGTGACATCTTGCTTTATATGATTAAGCCAACAGTAGAAAAAATAAAATGAAACAACTGCTGAAGTGCATTTGCTTACTATCCCAGAGACTACATTTAAAGGGATAGCTTAATGTCCCTGACACCCCACTACAGAAGAATGCATGCAACTCTGTAAGTACTTTAAGTTGTAGTCTTACAAAACAAAAGATAGGACCCAGCTTTTCTTCCCCAATCATGTTTTTTATTTTCCTGGTGCCCTGGGTTTGTCAAGTCTTCCCATACACACTCTAACACCATACCGTAACAGACACACACTAACATCTTATACTCACTAACACACTACAGTAACACGCTAACATTGCACGCTCATGTACACACATGCTAACACAATGCACTAATACATACACCCTAACACTAAATGTTGACATACACACTCATGCTAAAGCCGTACTGTAAAATAAACACCATACACACTTGCACCAGACTCTTATACACGCGCACACAGACACATGAGCTAACACTATACATATATAAAAATACACACTCTAACACTATGAAGACATACATATTGAATCTAGCACTACAATACAGTAGACATACTGACTCTAGCACTATACATTTACTCTCACATACACTACACCCCTCCCTCCCACTCTCACCTTAAGGAGACCAACCACGCTGCTGTCTATGGTCTATGCTTTCTGGCACTTTATGCTTTCCTGTGGGGGGTGGTGAGGCGAGTGCCGTGCATTACGTGACCCTCATGGTACCCACTGCACCACAAGGCATAAGGTGCTAGGTTTCCAGTCGCCATGGTGACCTAGCACCCAGGTTTGTCGAGCCCTCCATTAAGGGGACACTTCAACCATTATTTGCACTTTAAAGCATATGCATGGCCCCTTTACACTTTCATGTGACCTTTTTTGCAAATGTATCTATGAGTTCATTCTGCAGAATCCTCCTAAAATGCATTTTCCCCCCACCCCCAGCTAAATACCCTGCAGCAGATGCTTTTGGATGCACATGATGTGCACTTATGCTTACTCATCATGGATCACTGGATCATGGAGGAGGAAAGATGATTTTATAGAACTGCTGCAAATTCTGTGTTCTGCTTTGGAAGAATGCATACTAAAGTGCTAATTTTAATACGCATTATTCAATTGTAGGGGTGTCAAGGACACAAGACTGTACCTTTAAAGTGCATACTGTACAAAGGCTGAAGTGTCACTTTAAAGTTTTGAGGAACACTACATTTAAAGAAAGGTCTCTGGTTTCCCTTTTAACATGATCTTATTTTGTTATAGTAGCATGCTAAAAAAATTTAAATATTGTATCCTAAATGCCTACTTTAAAAAAAACAGTCCCTTTTTGGGATAAAATCTCTGTCCCTCTTTTATCTCTTTATGTCCATCGATCTAGGATCTCAGAAGATGTGCTGCTTATGAGTGTAGCACATTAATGTGTTTATAAACAACCGAAAATGTGTTTATAAATTGTGTTTATAAATTACATTCCTCTTATCCTAAATTGCACAAATATATACACATCACATCAAGAGTTTCAGTAAAGCAAACACTAATTAAATATCCTAAAACAAAAGTGTGACTTTAACCTCTTGAGGACAATTGATGTGCCAGGCATATCACGAAGAAAAACATCTCCTTCATGACAACTGATGTGCCTGTCACGTCATGAGGTTAAACAGGTTTAGAAAGTGATCTAAGATCGCTTTCTTCTCCCAGTGTTGAGGCATTGAGCAACAATGAAAACTGCAGCAGGGGTCCCGTCTGATCACTCCCCGAGCGTCAATGTCCAACATATTACACCTTCTTTAAAAGCATCATCTGCAGGTTGATCATCAATTGCCGCCTAAGCTTAAACTGTGTTGCTAAAATGCCTCGATATCAAGGCATTCAACGATACAAGAAAACCAACCCAAGGAGATTTTTATTTAAAGGACCATCTTGCGGCACCCTTTAACCCCTTAATGACAAAGCCCGTACATGTACAGGCTCAAAATGCATTGTTTTCAATGGATTTTGGGACCGCCCATTGTCCTTAAGGGGTTAAATAAAAAAACACGTTCCCAAGAGGGTCTCTCCAGACCAGACCTATGCATGTATTACTGTACTCAGGAGATTGGCTGTGGCATATACCTTGAGTTTTCAAGTCAAAATTTGACAAACGCTGGTAGTAGAAATGGAGGCAGAATGGCCAGTTTTGAAAAATAAATAGCAATATGCTACTTGTACTTATTGCTCTATAACTTCCAAAAAAACATTGGGTATCTCTAAACTCAGGACAAATTAGAATCTATTTAGCAGGTCATTAGCATGCGTAGATGAGTAAAATATTTTTCAAATTAAAGTCAGAAGGAGTCAAAATAGCTCTTATAAAACTATGTTTAATTCAGACTTCCTTATTATTTGTCCCTCCTTATTGCAGTGTGTTAATATATTCTTTTAAGGAAATCCCAAGGGGGTTGCAATCACAGGAATGCACCTCACCTGTACATTATCATGTGATCTTCTGAAAGACAGTCAGGTGACTAGCATGAAGGCTGACAGTAACAGGCTGAAAATGGACAGGACCTTATTTTATTTTAAGGATTACTTCTAGTTGGATTGTCTTCTGCAAGGCTTATGCCAGGTAAAAGAGGATCTAAAAGAGCTAGTAAGTACTTGTTTGCTGCTGACCCGTGTTTAATTTGTTTGGGAACTTGATATCACAGTAAAGTAGCAGTGGTGGATGTCACTGGTGCTGTGAAAGTTTAGAAAAATATCTTTGAAGCACGATTAGGAGAAATAGTTTTAGGTGAAATGACTGCTTGTGTGCAGTTAGGGAAGAGTGGGTGGCCGCATTTTTGTGATGTGTTTAGAGAGCTGTGATGAATTGTGCAGCACACAGGCATCAAGAGGGTTTAATAGGAAAAAGTATATTGCAAGGATCTTATCTAGTAGATGCATTTCTGTTTTAAAGGTGAATTTTTGGAACCCTTTAACAGTAACTGATGTATCTGTTGGCCAGATAATGGCTTGGTGCTGGCCAGACACAGCGTGGGCTGTGCTATGTCTGTTGGTTGTTAGTGTTGCCACCTTTGCTGGGGGGAAAAAAAACTTGCCATGGTTTTACATATAAAAAAATTATATTATGTTTATATATTTGTTGCCAACTTTATTAGGGTAAGAAGCGCAGACAGTTTTTGTTTTTTGTATACATTGTACAGCCAATACACTGTTTCTTGCAGCATGCTCACACTGTTTGGTAGGCCTCATATTATACATTTGTATTATTTGAGCCTGTGACTAGTTTAGCGCACCGGCATTTTTTCTTTTCCCCGTTTGCACATATTTGAGGTTGTTGGCTCCTCATCGGTCTGGTTGCAGCTTGCTGTCCAGGGGTTAATTGGGAGGAGGTTTAATTGCACCTCCCCCAACACATTAATAAGGTTTTGGTAGCAGTATAAACTGCTTTGTGTGCCCACTATGTAGGAGGTGAGAGTAGGTTCTCACCCTATTGAGAGTGTGCCTTAACGTGGCGGGTGAGCTTAATTATGCTTTGGCCAATTCATATAACCAAAACCTCTCATTTATATATTTGTTGCCAACTTTATTAGGGTGAGAAGCGCAGACAGTATTTTGTTTTTTGTATACATTGTACAGCCAACACACTGTATTTGCAGCATGCTCACACTGTTTGGTAGGCCTCATATTATACATTTGTATTATTTGAGCCTGAGACTAGCTTAGCGCATGGCTTTCATGGTTTTACATATACAAGATTGTTAGTAGCCTTGAGCAATTTTTCCCTGCTTACTTTTGAAATAAACCACAGATTTAAACTCTGAAGTCAGTATGTGAAATATACAATAATATTATATTGTATTTTACCATAATTACTAACTTGAAATATGGACATTGAAGAGCAGGCCTCGTCTGCTATAAGGCCCATGATGAAACAGACTGAACTTTTGTTTAACTGGATTTAAAATCGCCCACCAAAAACATAATTACAAGGAATAAATAGAAGTTACACCCTGAAGTAAATAATAATAAAAAAAAAATATTGCCTTGCATATTGGCAACAAATGCACAGATTAAGTAAAAGACTTGTTGTTTTCCTAAAATGGTCATATAATCAACTAGGGCTCTGCCGTGCGCTTTGCAAACGTTGAGTGAAGTCAATTTTCCTGCACCTGCGTACCCCCCAAATATCTCTCTCCTCCCCTTACGTTTTTGAATTTATATTCTGCTACAGCTCTTAAAAAACAATCCTATACATACAAGCCAAGGATGCCAAGGAGTATGGGGCATGGGGGGTAAGTCTAGGGGGGCGCATGGGGGGTAAGTCTAGGGGGGGCAGAGTGGCATATCAGGGCCACAATGGCATATGGGGGGGTATAGTGGCATATTTTGGGTATAAGGCATATCGGAGGGCAAAGTGGCATACCAGGAGGTATAAGGCATATCAGAGGGCACTATAGCATATAGGGGGTATAAGGCATATCTGGGGGGGCAGAGTGGCATACAAGGAATTACTCTGCTACATAAACGACTGTGAATAGATCACATAGTTCATGGACAAATGTAGGGGTGTACTTGGAGTATTTGGCACCCAGAGTGGATCCTATATTTGACCCCACTGCCCCCCTTTTCACAAATATTACATTAATATTCTGGTTCAATGCATTTGGATCATATATTGGTCGCTAATGTTCATCTGAAATTATCTGAAATATAGCAGAGCAGTAAAAGTATTTACCAGGTCATCAATATGTTTTACATCCTTTTTGCTGGGATAATTTACTCTACCTCAGTCCGGCATTTGAATGGTTAAGATAACATTATTCTCACTCACGTTTTCTCACACGCTCACTCACATTCTCTTATGCTCTATCTCTGTGCCTTTTGGCAGAGGAGGTAGAGAGACTTTGAGAGAGAAAATTTCAGGGAGACTTGGGACCTCTGTCTGGCACCCCCTGATGAGTGGCACCTCGGACAAAGTGCTCCCCTTAAGTACGCCACTGGGCGAATGTAACGGGTTCACCAAGAGAGCTGTAGTAACTCCCAGAGATCACCCACGTGTATCCTCCTTTTGTCCCCGGAATAACTTCCAGCACCAGCCAGCACGCGCACCTTGGAACCCTGCTATGTGTACCCAATAAGTAGACACACAACTACCTTGAATTGAGTACAGCAGGAATGAACAGTTTATTGATGTAAAACATAGACTGATATAGCCACAGAACTTCATTAACATAAATCAACATTGATAAACAGGTACATGTAGACAACCCAACCTTTAATCCCCTTTAGCTACTGAATATCCCCTGGTAGCCATCCTGTTAATGGGATTAGTTTACACAATGCAGTTCCTGCCTGTTTGGCAGCCAGACTGGAGCCATCTCTGAGTACCTTGGGCCCCTGTATGACAGGTCATTCTGTCACAGCGAACTTTGTCCCCTGGCTGTATTTCTAACCACATCTCCCTCTTTGGTCATTTAAACCGTTGGGAGGTATGCACCAGCCCGTACACAGGTTAAAAAGGGCTAGTCTGCAAATGACTAAAAAAAACTTATGTACAAATAGCGCTCATTGGTACAACATGGGCTGCAACAATATACATTTATTTTATAAATGATTTATAAAGATAATTGTAAACATGTCAGAAGAAAGGACACATCTTTACCCATTAGTTTTAAATGCACAGTGTTCAGCACATGTGCATGCAGAGGTGGAGTTAAATCTGAGTCAAGAATTAGTCATCACAATTCCTATGTTGCTGGAACTCATTCAAAAAAAAACACACATGGCTAATTTGCATACAAAACCTTGATATATATACTAATGCCACACAATCACTGTTGGATTGAATGCTTTATAGTGAAAGCCAATTAAAACATTAGAAACATCAAGACGACGCATACATTCCAAGTTCATGGAACGTAACTGTTAACTGTCAGCAAAAATACAATCTTGCAATGTTGTGGATAACAAAAACAAGACTCACTATGGAATGTAGGTTCTTTTATATCTTCATTCTACTTTAACTTTAGAAGTAATACGAAAGATACACAAGGCTTTATACTGATATCTTTAGTAACCATTCCAATAAGAATGTATTTCCAAATAGTACTTTAAAAGTACAACAGTACATTTATTGATGGTGGGGCATTATACTGTCTCTAACTTAAACATTCTTAATGCCTGCCAAAATTTACAAATTTACTATAAAAATTTAACTTTAATATACCGTACTTGCTTGATTATAAGACAAATGCTCTGAAAAATAGCCCTGGTCTTAGTCGAGGTTGTCTGCTAATCAGACCTCAAATAGAGGTCTGACTACAAGACTAAGATCCAGATCCCCCACAGTGCTGCAGGGGACCTGGACCCTCCTCTCTGGCATCCTCTGCTGCTGGCACTTCCTCTGGGGGGGCTTCTATGACGAAGCACCGGCATCACATGACTTTCCGGTGCTCCACCATAGAAGCCCCGGTGAAAATGCCGGCAGCAGCAGAGGTTGTCTGTGCGCATCCCGCAGCAGATGAACATTTGCCTCCACCGGGGCTTCTATGGTGGAGCACCAGAAGGTCATGCGATGCACTCAGTCATAGAAGCCCCAGCGGAAGTACTGTCCACCAGCAGCAGAGGTCTGCATCGCACAGACCTCCACCGGCTGCCCCACTAGACACGGGGGGGGGACAAGTACTGGTATATATCGGGGGGGAGGGGGTAAGAGTGGCATGTGGGTGGTTTTAATGGTTTTCTAGGTAGAGTGGCATCTAGGAGGTAGAGTTCCATCTAGGGGTATATAAGGCATATCTGGGGGGGTGGCAAATAAGGGGTTAAAATATTTTATTTCATAGTTTTTATTAAATATGAACAAATAGTGAATTAATATTTACTAGTAAACGTTTTTTCCTACAGGGTAGTCTTATATTCAGGCTTTTTCTTTTTTCTAAATTAATATTGAAATTTTGGGGGGTCGTCTTATAATCAGGGTCCTCTTATAATTGAGCAAATACGGTATATAATTCCTGTGAATCGTTATGTAGATGCCAGGTTGTGTACTTCTGGGTTTTGAATGATTTTACTGATGGACAATATGTTAATTAGACATGCATAGTTTTGCATTAGACTACCCAGGGGTAGGCAATCTACGGCTCTCCAGATGTGAACTACATTTCCCTTGATTCTTTGCCAGCTTTATGACTATAAGAGCATTATGGGAGATGTAGTTCACAAGATCAGGAGAGCCGAAGATTGCCTGCCCCTGGACTAGACCAGTGGACTAGGTATATATTTGCCTGACAGTAATAATAGGAGGTCATTAGAGATGCGGTGTTCTTTCTTTATTCATCCAAACACCAACTATCTATACTTTTTTATTAATTATTTTCTTCTGAGGCTCAGCATTCTGCCAATGTGTTTGGTTTTATAAAGGCAGTTACTTTTCCTGATAGAATTATGTGATATTTGAAGCATATATATAGTTATATAAAGTATGTCATAATCTGCTAAATTTGTACACAGTTAGAAAGAAATGTCCAAATGTATGGAGTGTTTCCCTAACCAGGAGGTGGCAATTGGCTTAAACAATTTAACATAGCTATGAATTATGAAGCGTTAACTCCTTCTACAGGATGAAAATTTGGTGAGATGGCCTCTCCACTCTTTGCATTATATAAAGCAAAGTCATCCATTTTTCAGGTTTGGCAGTATACAAATTACTTAGAAAGGTCCTTGTTTTTTAACAAAACAGTGAAGACATTGTTGTGAACTATTGTAGCTAGAAACAGCTGATTTTTTTATGGAATAGCTTAATAGGCGTACAGAGGCCATCACTCCTGTGTTCCAATTTGGGCTCCAACAACTAATCGATAATGAAAATTGTTGCCAACGAATTTCATTATCGATTAGTTGTATCGATTTTATTGAATATAAAATGAGGGCTTTTTTCCGAGCAAATGATCTGAAAAATAACCCTCGTGTTATAATCTGACCTCAAATAGAGGTTAGATTATAACACTAAAATCCAGATCCCTCACAGCGCTGCAGAAGACCTGGATCCTCCTATCTGGCAGCCGGTGGGTGTCTGTGCGATGCGCATAGACAACCTCCGCTGCTGCCGGCCCTTCCGCCGGGGCTTCGATGTCTGATAACTTTCCGGTGCTCAGTCATAGAAGCTCCAGCAAAAGTGCCGGCCAGCAGCAGAGGTTTGTCTACACGCATCTCGCAGGCGTTCGCTGGCTGCCCCTACTAGACACCAAGGAGTATAGGGCACAGGGAGTAAGTCTAGTGGCAGAGTGGCATGTTTTGGGTATAAGGCATATCAGGGGGCACAGTGGCATTTCTGGGGGATATAAGGCATATCTGGGGAGGGCGGAGTGGTATATCTGGGGGTATAAGGCATATCTGGGAGGCAGTGTGGCAATCCTGGGCTCAGATGTGCATAACTAGGGGGGCAGGTTGAGAAATAAAAACAGGAAAATCAGTTTTCTCAAGGTTTTTTTTTTTTTTTTTTTTTTTTATTCCGCTGTTTTTAACGTCCAGTTTGTTCATTAAATTATTTTAAAACAAACAATTTACATCATTTTGTTATCCGATTTAATCAATTATTAGAAAGCATAATCGGCCAACTAATCGATTATGAAAATAATAGTTAGTTGCAGCCCTAGTTCCAATCGCACGTCCAATGGCTGATCCAGGTATAAGGCTAATTGGTCAATAGAAAATCTGCTTGCAAGTTTGTTAGTACAGCTGGAACTTTTTTTTTTTTTAAAGGGCCTCAAACTTTTGTACAATATGTACAAAATTTGCATACTCTGGCAGAAATTGGGAAATGTTGGCATTGATTTTGAAAATATGACCGTGCAAAAAAAGTATTTTATTTAGGGCTAGTGGTCATATGAAGCCACTTATTATAACATAGTTGTTTGGCTCATTTTTAAATCATAATGATACCTGATATCAGATATCACCCAAATGGCCCTGATCAAAAGTTTACATATCCTTGAATGTTTGGCCTTGTTACGGATACACAAGATGACACATACAGGTTAAAATGGCAGTTAAAGGTTAATTTACCACACCTTTTAAATTGCAATTATTGTCTATGCGTAAATAGTCAATGAGTTTATTAGCTCTCATGTGGATACCATCCCCACTGTGAAGCAAGGTGGTGGCTCACTGATTTGGGAGTGTGTGAGCTCTAAAGGCACAGGGAATCATGTGAAAATTGATGGCAAGATGAATGCAGCATGTTATCCGAAAATACCAGCAGACAATTTGCATTCTGTCACATGAAAGCTGATCATAGAAACTCTTGAACTTTCCAGCGTGACCATAACCCTAAGCACAAGGCCAAGTGCAGGTTCTGGAGTGGCCATCACGGTCTCCTGACCTTAATATCATCCAGCCACTCTCGGGAGATCTCAAACGTGCGGTTCGTGCACAACGACCAAAGACTTTTGTGATGGTGCCATTCTATATACATTATTTGTATTTTTTAAATGCATCATTGTTGTGGTCCCATCAAATACAATACCTAACTGGGGAAATAACCCTAAACCTGTAACCATATTGAATAATACAATGGGAGATGCTGTCCCATAATAATATATATGTTGTCCCATAATAATACAATAATCGTGTACATCTGGAAGGTGTTACTGCAGAACTTACCAGTCCATCACAGGTGCTGATGGCCACAGTTGCTTCTGGCATATCTGTGATGTCTCCCGTATACACACATCCGGCATGTACTGACCCTCTAGAAATCTCTTGGTAATCCTCCTGCCACTCCAGAGTAGCCTCATGAGAAACCAGATGTTTGTTAGGCTTGAGACGAAGATGCAGCTGCTTTCCGAAGACCGTGACATTGAAATAAACGCAACCATCATCTGATTGCATTCTTGTTGGGTCGGGGACACTACGGGCTACCCTCTGTCCAGGGTGTTTTAAGGTAAACCCACCTCTTGTACTTCCTGTTGCTGACACCACGTGGGAAATGTATCGTCCCTGGCAATCTGTACTGAACGGGACAATCACACCATATTCACTTAATTTTCCATTGAGGGGTTCTATTGGGAATAAATAAATAAGAGCTTTTAAGCTTTTCGGAAACATTTATTTAAAAAAAAAAAATCACAATGTTCATAAGCCAAGCAAAAAATATTTTTGTTTATCTTTGACTTTTAGATCAGGAACTTCCCAAATGTGCTACCGGCATCTAAGATTCCTCGTTTGCGCTTGTATCCTATAAAAACTACATATCCTGAAGCGCACAAATTTCTAAACACTGCATCTGCAAAACGACACTTCTAATGTACATTCAGAAACAGATGCAGGATTGTAATACTCCCAATCAAATTGCAAATCTAGTACCAAACTTGTCCTCTGGCGCATTGACAGTTTTTACCATTATACGGACTATACCAGGGAGAATAGAAAAGTAATAACTTTGCTGCTTGTGAACGAAGTTGCAAGGCAACACCTGTCAAAACAAACATTTTTATGTACTAATTCGCATGCACAACGCTTGGAAAGCAACCAAAGTGGGCAGATGTTAGTCCTTTTCTACATAAGATACTGTGATTTCTAGGGACAATTCAAATCCATGCATTTTCCCATGAACGCATCCAAAACAAAACACCATACATTTTATTTGTACAAGCTACAAAAGTAATGGCCTATACCCCCCCTAGAACTACAGTTCCTGTCCATTCCCCTTCCAAAGATATTGGCAACCAGATTGAATTACAATTAAAATAATGAGATGGGGTTATATAAAAACCATGACTTTAAGTTATAGACAGGGCTGAGTGATTTGAATTCACTAATGTGTGTAATGCTGTTCTAGAAATACTACTCCAGTTGACAGGAAACTAGGTGATACAGTAGTGCATTGCAGTTTAATGTATTCTGGCCGGCATGTCCTATGCCATGCAAATCATTCTGATTGCTTGCGAGATCAGGTACAGATCATACAGACACAGCAAAACTTGTTACTGACATATAGATAGAAAGCAATTTGGATTATGAAACCTCTCTGAAATGTCTTTTTTTTATTCTATTTCAATAACTGTGTGCACGTTTACTGCCTGTTTACCAAAATTAGTTAGCAGTTCATTTATAAAATTACACCTTGAAGTTCCCTACTTTCAATGAGTTCATACCTTTTGCAATAAATGAATCCACAGCCAGCCAGCAACAAGAAGTTAAAAAGCAAGCAATTATTCCATACATGCGAATAAAATCCATTGGGTAAAGCGTGGAAAGGAGTTTGTACAAGATTCCTAGGTGGAAAGCACAATGATTAGAAATCCAGTTGTTGAGGTGACTGGTTGGATTTGTCCTTCCGTTCGTTTGCTCTGTTTGCAGGGCATTTACAGAGAGGGAAAGAGATCTTCAAGGATTTTGCACAGCCAGCCAGGCGTTTAACAATCTGCTCTCCTGCTGCTGGAGTACTGCAGACTGACAGATCTAGAGAGGCACACTCTGGAGGGGTGGGGGAGAACCTTAGAGAGACTTTGATACAGTCTTTTTGGACCCTTGTGAACTGTGCCTAACCAGGACAAGCCCCATCCATTTAGGAAAGCAAAATAAAGGAGGGAGGAGGAGAAAAGGAGAGTGGAAAATGAGGGAGGTCTGTATAGTCACAGTGAATTGCAGCTCTCAGCCAGGGGATGCAAGTACTGACATCATCTGAGTAACATTGTAGTAAAGACACACCCCAAATTCCCCCTGCCCTGCTCTGGGAACAGGGGTCTCCCAAATCTGCCATGTGAAGGATTGTAACCACTAGCACTGCTGGTGGTAAAACAGGCTTAAAAATACTTATGTATACTTATGTATAAAAACATTGTTGTCAGGAAAAAATAAACATGCATTAAAATTATCTTAAATTACTATTTACTGAAAACGACAATACGAGGTGTGTGAGCCTGACATTTTTTTAGATGTTGAAAACAAAAAGGCTACAAAAGTTACTTTACAAATAATAAGAGAATTATTTGTTTTACACAAATTCTTGCTTTAGGTCGACTATATAAAAATAGATGGATTGGTAATCAATTGGTGCAAAAGGGTCATGGGGTTCAGCATCATGCTGCTACTTCAATATGTTGAAAATAATATTTTGAGCAGGAGGAAGCAGTTACAGCTATATGTGCCGTGGCAAATGCACACTTCCTTAAGTAACCCATGCTGGGAACTTTCTAAACAGAGTTAAGCTTGGACTAGGGTGACAAAAGTGAGTGCGCTTATCCTACCTAGCACAGATTGGAGGTCAGCCACCGCTAAGACAGTCCGCAGTATTGAGCCAAGTGTACGGCGTCGGCGAGGAACAACCAATGGCCTGTAGTAGCAGGGACTGTCATAGAAAAGGAAGCCCTGGTTTGGGCTGTTGCGAAACTGCAGACTTATGTCAATGGCTGGGATTTTACTAAACTAATGGACCAGAACCCACTTATATGTTTAAACAGGGGCGCAGAGGATAACAGGAGATTGCTGCATTAGAGCCTGTCCTTGCTGTATAGTATGAACCCTGATGGAAAAACTTAAATGCAGATAGACTGTGCAGCCAAAGAGATCCCTGAGTAGTGTGGAGCAAAGATGCAGTCTCCAAATGTGTGGATTGAATGGGCATGATGGCAGTGAGAGCAGTTGTGGGTGTGTTGACAGGTTTGGCATCAGACAGATGCATGCAATAAAGGTTATGCCAGGCAGACTGTACAGATCACTTGGGAGTAAAATGGAGAATGTACTACTTCTATTGGTCACCCTTCTTCAATAGCTTAATACGAGGAGGGTAGGCAGCTAGCTGGTCAAGGAACTGACTTTTCCCACTGATTGTCCTCTATGAATCACTTGTCTCAATTTGCCATTTGAATCCTTATCTTGGAAGCTCGCAAGATCAGGGCCCACTCCTCCCTTTCTACTAGTTTGTTGTTTGTAATTTTGAAATATTCTACTGACTCTGTTGTAACAGCGCTACAGGATCTGCTGGCGCTATATAAATAAACCTAATGTAGTAATCTGTTTTTTTTTTAATGCTCTCCTCTTGATCTGTACTGGATAAAATGATGTGGTTTATCTTATCCCCTTTATTATTAATTATTATTACTTGTTTTATATATCTCTATCATATTCTGAAGCACTGTGCAACAAGTAAACCTGATATAACAAGTAGTATATAACATAACAATTTGACTTACAGTAGAGCCCTGCGCGGGGCGGCTTTATTAATCCCGCTCCCACTGATTTTTATTTTTTTTTGCCCACTCCCGCCACATTTGTGGCCAATCATGCCCACCTCCTTACCTGAACTGCAGAGTTCACGTGCAATCCCGCAAGGCTGCCTTCTCGCTGCTCCCTCACAGCGTCTCTTCTCTTGCCCCGCCCAGGAACAAGGCGGAGTCACGTGATTCCGTTTTGTTCCTGGGTTCCCACAGCACCAGCAAGACTGCCCGCACCCACAAGTTTTTTGGCGGGGACCCGCAGGACCTGCCTCCCAATGCGGTCCTCTATTACAGAGGACCCTTGAACAGAGGGAGTCAGTGGCAATGGCCATGGTTCCTCCCACGGGCCTCATTAGAGTAACACATCGTACATTTAATATGATAAACAGACTGTAAAATAAGACTGGAATGATAGATAGGAATGTGAGCTGGTAGAATTCTGAAATAATATTAATGAATTATAAAAATCTAAGCGCAACAGTGCTCTAAATTTTAACATCGAATGTCTCTATATTTATGAGACTCAATGACGAGGTATCAGTTCTTAATGACAAAACTATAACGGTTATAAACACTCAATACACTCGGCATATGTTTATTGAGATAAATTATGGTTCAGGGTTTGTTTTCATATTGAGTCATGTCTAAAGCTTTGCTGCAGTTACAGTAAACCAGGGTTGCAAGGGTTAAGCACTGGCAATTAACATTGGCTATTCCTCTTCCAGAATCCCAGAGAGCTATGCTGCTGTCTGCCAATGTATTAAAGTAATAGTAATGTGTGTTTTATGAAACTGTATATCCCACCAAGTATCAGCCAAAACGTGATGAAATGGGCTACCCTTTTGCAGTGAAAAGCACAGGCCTTTTATTCAGTACACGTCAAAAGGAAATAAAACAAACAGCTTGTGGGTCAAATCTGGCATTAATAAATTCTAACCAATTAGAACAAGCATTCTCAACAAATGAGCAGCAAGTGGGTGGAGGATGTTAATGCACCACCCCTGGGGTGGAGATAACGTGGCCAGTGGTCCAGTTCCATTAAAGTAGAAATCGCAGTGAGCCTGCTGGCCTCAACACCACCTGCAGCCAGGAGCTCCATTAGGCTCAAGCGTTTCAGTGCATGTCGTGGCCAATAGGATCTGTTTCAGGGTTGAGTATTTAGTCTGTAACACACTTCTAACGTGCAACAACCATTCTAAACAACATTCATCATGGTGGCTTCCTGCTGCTTGCACCAAATGTGATGATGGGAAAAGGGCTTAAGGGGTAACCACTGACTATCGTTGATGGCTATCCATCTTCTAGGGAACCTTTGCTGCTGTATTAAGGTAAAAGTATAGCCCTTTATGAAGTTTTGTTTTCCACCAAGAATCCGTAGAATCATAGTTAAGACAAGACAAAATCTTTTATTACAACACAGGCTTTTTGTATCTGATACATGTTAATGATAAACCGAGGATTTTAAAATCTGATTTTAAAAAGAAGCATTTGCACAAAACAACCAATGAGTGGCGGGTGGAGATAAAGTGAACAGGAGAAGCTCCTACCAGTTCTGTTCTGGGGGGAAGGCCACAGACATTTTAAGGTAACCTTTGTTGCATATCCTTGAACACTATTCCTAACCAGGATGCTCCTCATCACACTTAACTTTTTTGTGAACCATCCCATTGAACCATCCTGGAGGGGCCTGGTGGCCAGCCTCTTCCCTACAGACTATGGGCCCTGGCTTTGGAAAGGATTCTGTTTTTGGGGAGGTGGGTACAGGGATTCATTAGGACTACTTCTTTCCCCGGAACAGAGTGCCACGTTTCCCCAGTTACCAGAGACTCTAAAGACTGTCGCGGTTGGACGCAGATTTGGGTCACCAGCATTTTGGGATGGGTTTATGTATGGTGTTTTATTCTCCTTTGGTTCAGGACTTACAGGACAGAGACCTCCATGGCCAGTATTTGCACCAGGATCTGATATCCAGCAGGTTTCAGCCAGAAATCAGGGAACAGCCCGTGTTTACCATCTTGTTTTCACCTCAACATTGGTGCTGTCTGATGCTTGGGGTGGGCTGTTATAATAACTCGCTGTCCTTTTCCAGACAGTGTATGCGCTGAATACGCTAAGCTCCGTTAACCGCTGGTGTCCCAGTAGGAGGAAGCATATTTTGGCGGGAGTACCCTGGTAGTCGGGTACAGGGCGTCCCGTCACAGGGTTATAAAGTAAAAGTGATTCTGATGTAAATATAGAAAATTAGTCTCGGCACCATTGAGACCAATGAAAGGTTTAAAGGGGTGGGGCTTTTTGTCTGTGTTCTATAACCCCCCCAGGCTTATTTTACCAAACGTTGCTTCCCCTTGGATGTGTCATTTAACGTGCCCTTGCTTGATTCCTGCATAGTTTAACTCAACTCACCACTACACTTCTTAGTGAAAGGATGCTCGTGATTCTGCTGGTGAACATGTCTTTAAAACTAAACTTTTTCTCCGTTATAGCATCCTACTACTACATTTGTTATGTAGCATGTATTTTATGTTGCCATTTGGTTTGCTCAAATTCTGGCAAAGTTGTTTACATAAACTTTGTATATGACACCCATCTGCAGTCCCTTTTCAGTGTTGCTTCACTTGAGCTAGCCAAATACATTTGTCAGTTCTTCTGAGAGCATGACCTCATATCTAAGACCATCTGGTCAATGATGATTTAGTATGTAGTCTTGCTTTAAATGGATAATGCTTTACCAGCTCCATGGCAACACTGTTCTGTAACCCACTATTTTTTTTTTTATTTTATTGTAAATTTGCGCCTCTTAAATCAAAGACCAAATTAACCAATAGCTTCTAGACTAAGTTTCCCTCAAACAATAAATTTGAGCCCCTCAAAACAAATTTAGAGATAGGGGTAGGGTACAGATGAAGTTCAGAGAGGTAAAAAAAAAACATTGTAAACATATAATACATTTTAGATTAGGTTTGAGAGCATTCACATGACAAATCCTCTGAGTCTTACAAGGGCATATGTGGTCTTTTGTTCCTACTATAAATTCCGTTTTGAGGCTCTTCATTTTTTTCCCAGTCACATAAGTAATTGCCAGATCTCAGTTCTCTTCCGACTAAACACAAAGGATGCCACTTTCTCCGCTGGGCACCTGCGCTTTCACTCCAGTCCTTTCCTATACGTTTTTTACCCACTTGGCTACCACAAAGTAATGATCACTGTGGAAGCATCATTCTGAAACTCAAATTCTGTAAATTATTTTTATTACTACATTAAAGTATAAAAATAGATCTTCAGATGCATTACATTGCCATCATAGGATAGCATTCAGTATGGAATTCTTGAGAATAATGTAAAATGTATTAATTCTTAGACAATGTTTACCTAGTATGACACATCAAGAGCCAACAACATCAAACTGTAGGCAGCATCTGAAAGTTAGATGTAAAGATGACAAAACATGACGCATACTCCTCTGGACAACTAACATGGGAAATGAAGGAAGGCGTGATAATCGTGGAAACGCTGAGAAGTTCTGAGCACTGGTACATATTAATGCAGCTGAATAAATAGAAAATCTTAGGGTTTCTATATTAAGTATACTCTAGAGTTATGTATAATTTTTCTGCTTTGTGACATCAGATAGTGTCTAAGTTGCTGAGTATGCCAATAGCATAAGTCGCCTATAAACAGGACAAACCTAGAAAATATTTTTGGTTGTGATGGGTTTCTTGCACATGCCATTGTAGCTCCACAGTGGAGTCACAGGTCTCCAGCCATCCACTTCTGGGGCTACACTATTCCCATGAGCATTCCTGGGAATGGAAGACTACCCCTCCCTATTCAGTAGGCTGACGACTGAGGACGGAGCCAGTGGCGTTGTAGACAGGGCTTGCCCTAACCACTTTACATATGTATGGGGGTGTGAAAGGGGAGAAGGTCATGAGTGGGAGGTTGGTGGTGTCTATACGCTTCGACCCAGAGATTTTGGGTCATCACCCGTTGAAATAGTGCTGCACCTGGGGTCTATGGGTAAAATCTGGAGAGTTCCCAGGTATTCTCCCAGCCCCTCCCCAAGTGTCTCTGTTTTGACATGCTCATTATTGTCCCTTCCTGCTTCTGGTTTGGCCCACCTCCTTTTGCATTTGCTGAGGATTCTGTTCTGCTCAAGGTAAGAAGGAGGGAGTGTGTATGATGTATGATAAGAGTGATGTATAATGTATAGTGGCAAGGTGTTATAGGTGTTAGATGTGTGTCATAGGAGTGAGGTATGGTAGGTATGAGGGAGTGAGTTGTGATGTTTGAAGAAAGAAAAGGAGGCAAATCTAAGCTATAAGGGGAGAAAAAAGAATAAAGAGAGAGAGCGAGAGAAGAAAAAAGGTTAGGCGATAAAAGAGGTAGTGAAAGAGTGAGAATAAAGAAAGTGGGGAAAAAAGTGAAAGACACGAGAAAGAAAAATGAAATAAAAAAAAAACAAGATAGACGAAAGAAAGAGAAGGAACAAAAAGAGAGGCGCAGACTGAAAGAAGACGTAATAGAGAAAGATGATGACAGAAGTTATGCTGTACCGCCATCAATGTCTGGCTCAGTATATAGTGGTGGGAGTTATGCTTTATCGCCCTCTGTGTTTTGCTTGCTATATAATGATAGGATTCATGCTGTACCACCCTCCGTGTCTGGATCGCTATATAATGATAGGAATGTTATTGTACCACCCTCACTGTCTGGATCACTATATAATAATAGGAGTCATGCTGTAACTCTTTGTTTTGGCTCACTATATAATGATGAGATTTGTGGTGTACCACTGTCCGGGACTACCTGTACCAAGAAGCCTGAAGCTCAATCCTTTTGGGCCATGCAACATTGTGGCTCCACCCTTGCTGACCCACAGCTATGGCTGATATTTTGTGGGGGTGTGTGACCTGGGATCTATGCCTGCAGTTTATGGTTTTCTATACATTATTTATTTGATCTTTAATTCTGAATTCAATACATATCCATACCTAATTACTTAATGACAGTAAAAATATGTATTAACACAAGTTTACATTACTAATGCATACACACCTCTAAAGAGTTTAGCGGTGTTATATATCACCTGCAACCTTCTGCAACCTTTAAATATTTATCGACAACTGAGCCATGGTTTGCCCCTGCTTCAGTGTAAGATGCGTCAGGCATAGTAGTTAGCAGGTGTTTCAAATGTAAAGACGCCCACAAAAAAATCAGTGTTGCCAAGAATATTTCACAGATTTGCAAACTTTGTCAACTGGAAAAACTAGAAATCTGAAAAAAAATATAACTTATAAATAAATTAAATGAGTTTAAATAAATAACATTTACTGAACAGATATAGTACAGCATAATATATCACTATATATTGAGCCAGACATTGGCAGTAGTGTAACATAACCCCGATCACTATATACTAAGCCAGACATTGATGTGGTAGGCCTCTGCCCCTGAAACAGCCTGCCTGTGCCACCTCTGGCCCTGAAACAGGCAGCCTGCCTGTGCTACCTCTGTTTCAGTGGTTTAAAAGGGAGTGCAGTTCCACTGATTCAGCTACATGGTAAGCAATAAATATGGGTACGTTGACATAGTGGCAGGCTATATATGATCATATATATTTAAAAATATTTGTTGGGTTTGTGTGTTGATTTTTTGCTTTGTTGCTTGTGTGATTATAGCACCCCAAAAACTTTTACAAATCCAGGTTTAAGTAATCTTATTACAAAAGCCTAAATGTGAAATCAGAGCACCATATACTTATATACTGTAGCCTTATGCAACTCACAAATCCTTTCACTACAGAGCATAGACTTTTGGCTCCAATTAATAGCATATGTATTTATCCTGGACTTGAGAAGCCACGTGTAATGAAAAGCACATATTGCTTTGTGTATATATATGTATGTGTGTATATGTGTGTGTGTGTGTGTATATGTGTGTATATATGTATATATATATATATATATATATATACACACATACATACAAAGCAATATGTGCTTTTCATTACACGTGGCTTCTCAAGTCCAGGATAAATACATATATAATATACGCGCTCGCTGGTCACTTTATTAGGTACACCTTGCTAGTACCAGGTTGGACCCCCTTTTGCCTTCAGAACTGCTTTCATTCTTCATGGCATACTTTCTACAAGGTGCTGGAAACATTACTCAGAGATTTTGGTCCAAATGGATATGATGGCATGACGCAGTTGCTGCAGATTTTCCAGCTGCATGTTCATGATGCGAATTTCCCGTTCCAACCACATCCCAAAGGTGCGCTATTGGATTGAGATCTGGTGACTGTGGAGGCCATATGTGAGCTTTGTGACATGGTGCATTATCCTGCTGGAAGTAGCCATCAGAAGATGACTACACTGTGGTCATAAACAGTTGGACATGGTCATCAATAATACTCAGGTAGGCTAAACTCATTGAGTTGCTGCCATGTGATTGGCTGATTAGCTATTTGTGTTAACAAGCAATTGAACAGGTATACCTAAAAAAGTGACCAGTGAGTGTATATAGCTCCGTTCTGCTTTTTTATGATGAATTTTTGGTTACAGGCAGCCTATATTTAAATGCTTCCTTTAGATGGCATATATGAAGGAACTTCTAGGCCCAGTTTCATCAAAGATTAACATATTTATCTTTTGGTATTTATGGTATACAACCAATTTAATACCATTCTCAGAAGGTAATGTCCTTTTAAAACAACCTTTCTATTGGTGTTAGAACAGTATTGTTCATTAAAACTACCGGTAGTTACTGAATTACAATTAATTTGCTTTATGTAACAAATTATGCAAATCCAGAGAATGGCTATTCCTGTAGTATACACATAAGGTGGAGATTGGAATGTTAACTGTAAAGTATTCCTCTTTGGCCATTTGCCGTGTTGTGCTGTAGTACATGTCAATTCAGTGTTTGCAGGGTTGATTATGTTATGGGAAACATAAACACTTTCAACCTACAAAAGTAAGACATGCAGGAGGGGGAGCACCAAGTTAAACTGCTATAACACTTAAAATGTGCCGCCGGGTCTGTTGCACGCACTGCGCAGAACCACACAAACACTTCTGACTAACTGGTTTATTTGTTGAAAGCAATAGAGCAGCTGTCTCATTGAAACTGAGCTTGAAGCAGTACGGATCTCTCACAGGGGACTGTAAAAAGACATGGTGTAGTCTAAAAATTGTCTGCTGCTTCTAAACAACTTTATTTTCTCTAAAGGTGTATTATTAATTTGCTTTTTTTTACTATTTTTTTTTAATGTATGCAGATTATTCTTTGGTTTGAGGCTTTACAAGGTAACAGAACACATTTAGAGGGATTTTAAAAAGTGATTCAGGCACCAAAATGTATTATGTATAAATATTTTTATGATAACATTTTCCAGAAGGTGCCAGTGATGCCAAAAAATAGCCCTTAAATTGAAGCTCACTGAGAAGGTATTTGCACTTTATACATTATTATGGTGCAACTTTTACCTCCTAGATCGTAAACTTGCAAGAGTATGGCTTTCTCCTCCTGTACCAGTGTATGTTAATGTGTATAATTTATCAGAAACCTTTCTCTTAAGAATTATTTTATTGATGGATACGATGGAAAATAACTATTGCAATAATAACTCACACGTACAGATCTATCTGCAAGGTCCAGTTTCTATCTGATAAATATAAAAGGTAAGAAATTAGAATTTAAGTAGAAAGAAGGATCTTAAGTAGAAATAATGATGAGATCTCCATAAAACCTTCCTATAAGGATGGGGGGGGGGATTAATACTCATGAACACGTCTGAATATCGTAATGAGACTATTCGGTAGTATTTCAAATCTTTCAAAAGTAAAATAATCTAAGAGGAATTGGATCTTAAAAGTTTAATTACTAAAGGTGGTTGTCACGACCACCCGCACAATGGCACCGCAGGAGTTATTCTGCCCAGTCCTCCAATACCAAGAGAGGGGCCTTTTAGTAGCAGACAACCAGGACTTAGAGGATCCTAACGGCAAGGAGGCCAAGTGCGGGCAGGTAGATATAGGCACTGAGTAAATAAGGTGAATGAATCTCCAGACGAACCCCACAGGTAGAAAAAAAGGAATGAGAGTAGGTGAGCGATAAATACTTACTAAAATGCTTAAACCACCACAAGTGATCCAATAATGTGATAATATACTTTATATGTATATATATCTCTACACGGATACTCATCCAAGTCAAATGATGGTCGTATACATGAAAAAGAACCCCACAGGTAGAACAGAGCTGAAGGGGTAAACACGGATGGATAAATGAACAGGAAAGCTGAGTCGGTACACAGATCAGGTAATTGTACAAGCCAGAGGGTCGAGACACGGAGCGGGAAGTCAGACAAGCCAAACTGGTACACAGAAATCCTAGCAGAGGTACAGAGTCAAAATCCAAAGAGTAGTCAGGCAGGCAAAGGGTCAATGGCAACGAAGATCAGGAACACAGCAGCAATACAAAGTATATGACCACAACAGGGTGCAGGAGAAATGGATTTCTGGCTTTTTAAAACCGCCGCCAGTCTAAAACTCCGTCTCCATGATGATGTCCTGCAGGCGATGCCGGGAGAAGAGGTAAGTCCTCTGTCAGGGGAATCTCCAGACTTAACCACTCGAGTCCCGCACCGGCGGCAGTGTCCTTGCCTGCCGGCCACGGAGCTCCGGGACGGGGTCTCAGGTTTCTGGTGTCCGCGGACAATTTAGATGCGCAAATCTAGCCAGTGAATTATTGATCTAATTCATTGTTGATCACTTTGTTTTATAAATAATTTTTATATTCCAAGTTATTTTGATAATTTAAGTATAATGAGTGATGTATTTTGGCTTAGATGTATTGTTTTATTTATTGAATTTGATTTCATAATTGAAGATAATCTTAATTGATAGGGCTTTACCTGAGTTTCCAGAAGAGGAAGTGGTTCACAAACCATGAAACGAGTAGGGCTTTTCTCTATTGTGTGCTGTTATTTTGTGTGACAGCCCACCTGTTTATTTCCTATGTTATTTTGTACCTGTTTCCTGTGTTACACCCCCCCCCAAGGATTAAAGGCTCACAGACCCTGTATACCCCCTAATATTGGTCGGATTCCACCTCCCCCTGCTTGGCGCCTGACCAGGACCTAGCCACGGATTCATGGAACTGTAAGGCGGATAGGAACTGTAATGGGTTCACCAACAGAGCTGTAGTAACTCCCAGCGATCACCCAGATGTATCCTCCTGTTGTCCCTGAAATCACTTCCAGCACCAGTCAGCACATGCACACCTTGGAACCCTGCTATGTGTACCCAATAAGTAGACACAACTACCTTGAATTGAGTACAGCAAGAATGAACAGTTTATTGTTGTAAAACATAGACTCGTATATAAACAGAACTTCATTAACATAAATTAACAGATACATGTATTCAACCCAACTTTTAACCCTATTGATTTGATAAGTTACACAGTGGAGTTCCTACCTGTGCTATCTTTGTTTAACAGCCAGACAGGAGCCATCTCTGAGTACCTTGGGGCCCTGTATGACAGGTCATTCTGTCACAGGAACCACATTGATGCCCGCCGACAATTAGAACTGCGTCGCTACAGATATCCGCTGTCCTACCATCCTCTTTTGAGGTTACATTAAGCTTGTGGTGGCAACACTCGGTGGTTGCAGAGAGGGAGCTTGTTTCTGAAACCTGGTTTTATTACCAATCTTTAGGTTTACGCAGCCGTGGCTACCTACTCTGGCCCGGCTACCACGTGGACTATTCCCGGGGGAAGTTTCCGACTTTGTCACTCGGGGTCGCTTTTTGGATCATAACATCTTCATCCTCCCTTTGTGTGTTGTTGTTCCACCACTTTATTAGATTGTTGATGTGTTTAATGTTATCGTCAAGTTTTGCATATTGCCACTCTACCCTATTGCAATAGAGCTGCAGAATCTTATGTGTAAGAAAACAGACAGCATTTTGAAAAACAAATTACAGCTGTAATTGCAATAGCGTCAAAAGGCTTGTTGAAACCATATTGTATGATTTAGAGTAACAAAAAGAGACCCATAACTGTGTTAAAAAAAAAAAATCTGATTTATTTACAGTGCCTCAGCCTTCTAAAAAATGTTTCTAATTGAACCATGCACCAAAGAAATATTGTTTCTAAATAATGCATAATAGAAAAATTGTCACACTTGGAATTAAGGAAATTCAGTTACGCTAAAAACATTAAAGATTTTTTTATGTTGTATCTGCACCTGTGTTCCAGCATGTGGATGTCATTAAGTCGACCATAGCATGTTGCGGTGCTAACTGTAAACAAAAAAAAATGCATCATAATGTGTGCCATTAATGTTTTACACTGTCAGGGGTAAACACCATTGAATTACTCCAGTAGTACAATACAATTTGCAGGATTTTGAGGACAGAAGCCATAAAAAATGCCTGGTGACCTGCTGTATCAGGTCTACACTCCACTCCAGTCCAGTCCTCCCAAAAAAAGGCTGCAAACGCACCAGAAATTCCTTGCCTGAAAACAGGTTGTCAGCTGGCTTTTTAATCGAGGTGCCTATACATATATCAAAATGCATTGTTTTCGATGGGTTTAGGGACCGCCCATTGTCCTTAAGGGGTTAAAGACTGAATGCAATACAGACTTCACACCAGCCATAATATGACAGTTCGTATTTTTTTCCAGCCATAAGGCAATCAGCATTCACCTGAATTAAAGGGTCTGTTGTTTCTCATGATAGTGAAGCAAACTATTTTCACATATGTCGTTCGGAAGCAAACATTCCGTGTATATTTTCAATATCATTCTGACAGATATAACCTAAAAAAAATTCCTATTTAGGAAAGTGCTATACAAATGTATTTACTGTAGTAAATAACACAATTTCAATTGCCTGATCTCGATTCCTACCTTATTGCTCATTGACTTTAACCCCTTAAGGACCAAGGTTATTTTCTAATGTTTTCCAAAATCAAAAAGAGCAATTCGATTGATTTCCCAGTCCCCCCCCCCCTTCAAATGCATTTTTTTGTTTCTCGACAAGTAAGGCTTTCTTTTGAAATAATACATAAACCATAATTTAGTGACAACAATCTAAAAATTTAGGAAAGAATAAGAAAAGAATGGTTACAGTTTTGCCTATAAAAACTACATATAGCTAATGCAAATAAAAACAAACTGCATTTAGGTAAATGTCCCGATTCAACACTTCATATGCCTGATATTTTCATTTATTTTGGTAGTTACAGGATTAAATATAAATGACGAGCATCTCTGCTTTCAAATGTTTTTACACAATGTGATATGGCCAGAAAAAAAGCAAAACTACTTAAAGTATATACGTTTTTTTTTTTTTGTTTGTTTTTTGCTGACGACCCAAAGTATTTCACTAGACATTTTAACACTTTATATTTAACCATTTCAGTGTCACACATTGCAGTATGTTTTTCATTTTTAACGCATTATATACCAATACAGTACTTAAGGACTGCTGCAGTCTGACAGCAATTGACCTGGAAGCACCTTTAACTTCCAGGTCTCTGCTGCTGAAGAAGGTTGTTTTGTATCATTGAAAGGGTTAAGGCAACTGGATCGTCCAGCAGGGGAGTAACAGTTACCCTTGAAGTTGCCCACAGCAACTGCTGTTGCTGATTTGCCTGGACCCCCAAGGCAGACACTAATTGCAGTATGAACCCCCCCCCCTTGATTGTGGTGATGTAGGGGGTTTAAATAAGATGTATCAGGTATGTCATTGGTCTGCAAGGGACATTTTCTAGTGACACACTGTTATATCCTTAATAATTTAATTATGCAATGACCATTTCAATATGTAACTGATGCTTTTATTATACTGTCTGCTAACGTTTACAAAGAAAAACAACTGTCAACTGTCTTTTATTTACCTGCCAGCTCCGCCCAGTTGATGACATCATGTTTGTATGGAAACCAGGTTCATCCATCCAAGCAGGCAACACTACAACATACTTGGTGTATCCTTGGTGACAAATCGGCTAAATGGGCAGCCATCATATGATTTAAGGTATATGACCGCTGATGTTCCTTTGAATTTCCATGGTTTTCCCTTGCACAAGTATAGAGGGATTTTTGACACAGAATCAACAAGAATGTTTACAAACGATATAGTAGCTGGATGGTTTTATGTTGGAAAGTTCAGGCAGCATAATATATAAACAGTATATCATTACAAAAATCCTACTGCTAATCTCAGAATCCACATGTCCCTCACTTGTCCACATTAAATCACTTGTAATATCATAACAAGCAGTTTAGTGATACATTTTCTGTCAAGATAACATTCTTGCAGCTCAGACTTTATTGCACGAATATGATACGTTGCAGGTGGTACATGAGTACGGTATATGAGTTCTCTAAATACATGAAGTCTGTATGGCTGTGTTGCTTCTTGGAATTAGTCACTGTTTTGAAGGTAAATATAGGGAAGCTTACAATGATGAAAGTGGCGTATTTCAAAGAATAATGTTAAATATTATGTAACTATTTTACAGATATATATTACTTGCTCAGGGTATTTACATTTTTCAAGAAAAAATAAATGATCAACTTTTTTTTTTTTAAATACCTCAGACACAAAAGCGGTATTGATTCACGTGGTAAAATATGTTTGGGAATTGCTTGTTACTGGAACTTAACAGGAAACGCAGAACAGAACTAAATTAAAGTTTATCCCAAAACACTACCTTCCAGGATTCATAGTGCCTACTGTAAAGTTTGGTGGAGAAGGGATAATGGTCTGAGCCAAGCTTTCTCATCTAACATCAGTACTTGACCTGACAAATGCTCTTTTGGCTGAATGGGCACACGTTCTCACAGACACATTCTTAAATGTGGAAAACCTTCCCAGATGAAGGCCACAAAAGGGGGCAACTTCTTGGTTTTTGAATGGGATGTCCAATAAGTTCATGTAGGTGGGGTGGTCAGGTGTCCACATACATAATATGGTGATATTATATACCATCATTGTGTGCCTTCATTCATAAACATGTATATGTTTTGAGGCTGTTATGTTTCGATACGTACACAACCAAACCTCTGAAGGGCTATATTTCTCCCACATCCAAAATATTGCCTTCAACAGAAGAAGAAGCCTTTCACTGAAATGTCTCAATAGTGGAATATAC
Organism: Spea bombifrons; assembly: GCF_027358695.1. NCBI lineage: Eukaryota > Metazoa > Chordata > Amphibia > Anura > Pelobatidae > Spea > Spea bombifrons. The sequence goes on from NC_071097.1 coordinate 11,776,171, forward strand.
AAGACATCCTATGAAGACGACTTCTGCTTACAGATACTGACAACACCCTCACTCCTGAGAATATAACCTGCATCAAACCTAGTTTAGAATAAGTAATCAGTAAGCAATGTTGAGTGACAGCCTCAAATCAGGTGACTTGGTACCTTTTTGTTTGGGAAAATCAGCCTTTACTTTTATTCTGGGAATCTAAAGAAACCAAATATTTTCAAGCACATATGGTTGAGGGGAATTCTGAGTTATGTTCTCACTATGTGCCCAGCTGCTGTAAAAGATCAGCTTGCTTTTGTATGGCAGGGGTCCAGAAGGGACAGTGAATTGTGATTCCACAGTCCAGTGGCATGCCAGGAATGCTCACACACTGCCTGCTGACTCAGAAAAGATTAGAGGGGCTGGTGCTGCCAGATCATGTGCAAAATACTATTTTGGGGAATGAAATGCCCACAGTGAGAAAATAAGCCTTCACACAAAGCACACAACTTCAGTTCTCGGAACTTATTGTTTTCATAGCCTGTGTGAGTTTGTACTATTTTATGCTAAATAATTTTAGTATTTTAATGTAATTTGATTACCACTTTTACACTAAATAGACATCAGTATAGAAAGCCAGTGTCTATTTTAATAGACAGTTTTAAATTAACTATGGCTCACAAATAGCAGAGGGAAACTAGTTAAAATCTCATCTACCCCCCTTATTAGAACAAATAACTGATTTTAATATCACTGACATCATCATGGGATTGGGATTTTAATGCTCTGCAAGATCACCACCTCGACTGACCAGTGTATTACCACACAAAGTTATTGCTCTCCTTACACACACTCTTCCGCTAATCGATCCTTGGCTTCTTTAAATCCCACAATAGGGGACTTCACATTTGTCTCAGGTTCATAAGACTGTGACTATGATAGATTTATTTTTGATAGCGCCACAACTCATGGAAGAGGTGTATGATATCAAGATGCATCCCATATACCATTCGAATCATGCCCAGTAGAAATGTCCATGAGGCTTACTTTATCGGCTTCAGATGCTCCTGGTTTTGCTCTCTCCGAGGGACAGTGGCGTCGCTACAGGGGGGCAACTGCCCCCCTAGGTTATTCCTTGACCCCCTGTTGCCCCCCCCCACCGAATTTGTAACCACCCAGGACAGTCCTTGACTGCTAACGATGGCATGGTGCCGTCGCTAGCAGTCCCAGTCAGGTGCTAACGACGGCACCGTGCCGTCACTAGCACTATCTTACCTTGATGGAGGTCTGTGGACCTCCATCACCACCTACCCCGGCAATCTGCCCCTCACACTGAAGGGCATCACCGGGGCCATCCGATCTGCCCGGTGACGTCTCGCGCAATGACGCGATGACGTCACCGCGCAACTTTATTAACAACTGACAATTGTCAGTTAAAGAGGTATGGGGGCATGCTGCCTAGATGCCTGTATCTCAGGCATCTAAGCAGCTACATACCCCCAACATATACCGTTGGAAAGGTAATCGCCTCACCGTTCCAACGGTATATAGACTGTAAAAAAAAGACTAAAAAATATTAAGTTAAAAAAAATAAAAATGTAAAAAAAATGATTTGGGGGTCTCTAAAGGCAGATAAAAAAAGATCAAAATTGCCTAGAGACCCCCAAATTAAATTATTTAAACATAAAGTAGTTTAACTTTAAAAAAAAAAAAAAAAAGTTTAAGTATTCTAGCTAAATGATCACTGTGGTAGCCAATGTTACCACAGCGAACATTATAGCTATAAAAAGTCACATTCCCTTTTTAAAAATGGCTGATACTAATTTTTAATCCTATGATCCCTTTGATCATGGGGTTAAATTTAGCCAACGGTAGAGGGAGGCAATTTTTGAAATCCTGATGAACTGCAAATATTATTAAAATCAGCCATTTAGCCTGTGCGGTACGTGAGTAACCATCTCATCCCTGGAGCGCCTTGCATTTTTACTGCAAAACTTATTTTTGCTGTAAAAGTGATTTTTTCAGAATGGTGTGTGCTACTGTGAGTAAATGTATGGAAAGAATGGCGTGTGCTTCTGTGAGTGAATGGAGATATGAAAGGTGTGTGAATGATCAGTAATTAGGGTTGAAGCCTTGACGTGGCATTACTGCTCACGTAAGAAGTTAAATTATGGCACAAAAAGTACACATTTGCAAAAACGACATCCCTTGGCGCATCAAATGAGGGGCTGCATGTGTTTCTAGTACAAACCTGGAGTGCGCAAGACACAAATGAACATGTCGCTATGGTTAGAAAAAACATATTTTCAAGCCAAAGCGACATATTCCATTATTATTTGTGCACTCAACTTTTGTCCTAGAAATACATGTAGCTCCTCATTTGAAGCTCCAAGGGGTGTAGTTTCTTAAAATGGATGAATTGTCTGAATGAGGGAGAGCATGAGTTAATATGTGGATGATTTGTCTGAATGAGGGAGAGCATGAGTTAATGTGATTGTGTGTATCATAGATGTATAATTGTGGAAGGGCAAAGATGGCACAAGCAGGATGTTTGAGCCTTGGGGAACAAGATGGCACAGGCAGGGTGTATATGGGACAAAGATGGCAAATCTTATGTGTGTTATCTGGGTGCTGGCCAGGTTCTATGTGGGCAGTGTGGTTAGGGTGTGCAACCTGTGATCTATCCCTGTAATTTCGGGGGTTTTAAATATACCTTTAATGCCGTGTTTTTATGTGAATTCCAATTGAGCTACCTGCAAAGCTTGGTTTGTGTGTTCTTCTGTAGATCCATATGTGCTATGCTATGTTTCCATACATTATTTATGTATACCTGCAAATACAGGGTTTGTATGTCTTGTTCAGTTGATTAATACCTGCAATGCTGTTTCCATGTATTGATTTGATCTATACCTGCAATGCTACATTTCATATATTATTATTGTATACCTGCAAATACAGGATTTGTATGTCTGATTCTGTTTATTTGATATATACCTTCAGTGCTGAGATCACAAGTGAATTTCAATTGATCTATACATGCAAAGCTGGGTTTGTGTGTTAATGTGTTGATCTATACCTGCTATCGGCAGCAGGGTCTAATATTTATATATACATATTTATATATATATATCGGCAGCAGGGACTAATATTAGGCCCTGAAATCATTTAGTGGAAAAGTTAAGGTATTGTGTTGTTTAAAGGATTTCAAGGATTAGTCATGCTAAATTGCGGCTTCAGGCTTCCCATGTTGAATGATCAAGTATTGTATTGTCCAATAACAAAAGTATCATTCCATAGCACATTACTTTTATATATATATGTGTGTGTGTGTTTTTTCAGTGGTATGATTTAATGGTGGAAATTATTAATGCCCCCCCCAGTTTGACTGTGGTATCTTGTGTGCCCCCCCTATATATTGTTTCTAGAGTCGCCACTGCCGAGGGATGTAAAGTTACTAAAAGCCTACGTTACTAGATTTATTTGGAAAGGGAAAAAACAGGCTAGGACAGTTAGTGGGCTTCAGGTACCCGTACCCATGAATTACTCTCTGGCGGCCTTGTCTATATATGCTATGCATCAGAGGCGTATCTACTGAAAATAGCGCCTATGGCAAGCACTGAAATTGCGCCCCTGTCCCAATATCTAAAACCCATTTCCTAGCCCCTGCTGCCTATATATATATATATATATATATATATATATATATATACATACATACATACATACATACATACATACATACATACATACATACATACATACATATTAGTCCCTGCTGCCGATAGCAGGTATAGATCAACACACAAACCCAGATCAATTGAAATTCACTTGTGATCTCAGCACTGAAGGAATATATACCCTACCCACTATATATCCTCTCCCCCCCCCTACCCACTATATATCCTCCCCTCCCTACCCACTATTTACCCTCCCCCCGTAGTTCTCTCACCTTGAAGTCCAGCGACGGGAGCACGATGCTGCTGTCATCCTGCACCGCTCGCTTGTGCCCGCTGCTTCACTGCTGAGCGCCGTAATATGACGTCATATTACGGCGCCCAGCAGTGAAGCAGCGGGCACCAGCGAGCGGCTTTTAAACGCTGTCTTCTTTTTTTTTGATGCGGGGGAGAACGAGGGGCGCCGAGCGGTTGCTAGGCGCCCCTCTCTCTCCTCCGCATCAAAAAAAAAAAAAAAAAACGCCATTTGAAAGCCGCTCACTGGCGCCCCCTTCAAATGGCGCCTATGGCACGAGCCATAGGTGCCATACCCTAGATACGCCTCTGCACATCTAGTGGTCAGGTTATTTATTACCCCCCCCTGTTATTCACTGAAGGCGTTAATGCATATGCCCAGAAACACCAGAGAAGGCTGTGAATAACCCCTTGTTATTTCCCGTCATTAAGGCATGGAAGGTTCTGGGGGGTAGGTTGGGCTTGCAGTGACAGGTGTCCCCTTTTCAGCCATGGCTGCAGAACCCATCCTTCCAGTGAGGTAAACCCTAATCTACCTGGTGCATCTTCGGTCAATGCTAGACCCTTTCCTTGATCATAGTCATAAGAGGATATTGTCCTTAGAGGACATCAATATTAGATTCCAGGATCTGCACATCCCACTATTTGCCTACTTTCAACAGATCCGTGAGTTCTCGTATAGTGACTGGAGTAATCCTTTGGATAACTTACTAAGGGAAACCCCAGGTCGACTATACTCAACTAACATCTGAGGCTGTCCAAAAGCCACCCACTTGCAGCAAGGTCATGCGATTGCTGGAATGACCAATCACAGCAACCTCATGACCGTTACTGCAGATGTTCTGCCTCTTTCCTCCATCTTTGAGCTAGGGTGAGCCACAAGGGGAAAGGGGGGTATTTTTTTTAATTGGCACAATTTCATACGTATTTGCCCTGTAAATAGAGGTCTGGCTATGAGACTAAGATCCAGATACCCCGCAGCGTTGCAGGGGACCTGGATCATCCTGTCTGGTAACCTCAGCTGCTGCCAGCACTTTCACAGGGCGACTGTCACCGAGCGCCGGCCTAGCGTGCCCTCAGCTTGGGGGGGGGAGCCTCCTCCACGCCAGGATAGGCTGCCCACTGCCGGGGAAGCAGAGCCGGTTGGGGAATCATTGATCTCTCTGTGACAGATGGTGCTCTGGAAGGCACTGTGCCATCCCAAAGTCATCAGCGAATCCGGTAGACTTACCCCTTTAATTTTCTGGAGGAGGCGGGGCCTAGCAGGGTCACACAGCTTCATTGCGTAATCCCGTGGGAGCTGCAGTAAGCGCCTGCTGAGGCATCGCAGTGGATGAAGTGTCTTAGTTGCTTGAGTGCCTTGGTTTGGAAGTGTGTCTGAGTGGGTATGTTAATGTCTGGGTATGTTAGTGTCAGATTGGGTATGTAAGTGTCTGGGTATGTAAGTGGGTATTTTAGTGTCTGGGTGTGTAAGTGTCCCCCTATATGCCACTCTGCCTCCAGAAATGCCTTATACCCTCTATATGCTACTCTGTCCCATGATATGCCTTTTAACCCAGAGTGGCATATAGGGGTATAAAGCATTTCTGGAGGCAGAGTGGCATATAGAGGGTTAAAAGGCATATCATGGGGCAGAGTGGCATATAGGGTATAAGGCATCTTAGGGAGGCAGAGTGGCATATAGTGGGGTATAAGGGATTTTTGAGGGCAGAGTGGCAAGCCTGGGGGCAGATGTGCATAACTGGGGGGGGGGCAGGTTGGCAAATAAAAGGAAATAAAAACCAAAAAATATATTTTTCTCAATTATAGCTTTTATTAAATATGAAAAAATAGTTTACATGAATTAATATTTACTAGTAAAACTTTTTTCCTATAGGGTCGTCTTATAATCAGGCTTTTTCTTTCAGATTTTGGGGGCCGTCTTATAATCGAGCAAATACTGTATATGAAAAAAATGTGGTGTTCGTTTTTTATGCTTGTTTTTGCTAGATAATCATGTAACTTTGGTATCATAAGAAAGCTCTCCTTGAAAAAAACAGTATATAGTTTTCATTGCTGCACTATACACAGGGAAGTGGAATAATGGCTGAACTAACATATCGCCAAAAATGCTCCAGGACTTTAGAGACTAAATACCCCTGTGACTGAAGGGGTTAAAACCAGTTGCCTATTGATGCTAGCAGCAAAACAAGCTTAATTTTGTTCTATTATCTTTCTATTATATCATATATTATTATTAATTGATAAACAAATATTGGTCACAAAACCAGGCATTATAATGTGTATAATTCAGGAATTTGGTCCTGCTCCAAGGGGTTGCATGTTCATTTGCTAGTGCCTGCCTGCCCATTATTTTTTTTTCTAATTTGGGGAGTCCATCTTGTGGCATCTGGCCTAAGCTGTTTCCTGCCCCTGCCCCTCAATGTCCTTCCTTACCATACCTGGGAACTTCTGGGCACCGGCTACCCGGAGCCTGCCCTTACGGACCGCAGCCAGGACTGCCCACTGATGTGGGCGATCCTCCTGCTGTCAGTGGATGGGCCTGCTGACACATTGCGGCAACCTGATCTGTTCCTGCTGTGTGGTCTATTTAAAGGATTCTCTCCTTACTGCATGCCGGAAAATGATGTTGTTACTTGTGCACAGAGGGGGAGAGACATCTGACTGCTAGGCCGCTAATAGGACACTGGAGGCGGTAAGTACCGAAGGTGGGGTTTCCTGGGGAGTAGGTTGGATCAATGTTAATTAAAATGAAATTTCCCTTAAATGGTCTGATTTCTGTAGGTAAAACAATGCATATGTGGCAAGAAAGAGGTTGGAGAGATACATCTGTAGTTTTAACCTTGCCACTTTGACATTTTGCATTGTTCTACCTACAGAAATCAGAATATTCTTATTTCAATTTATTTTATTTCGGGTTGCTAGGATCTATGTCTTGATAATATTTAGTTCCAATTTAAATGGTGGTTGCAGTTTCTCTTTTTTCTGCCTTATTCATATGCAAGAGACTCCTTGCACTCCATTTCCGTTTCATCTCCCTTTTCTATCTGATTTTTGTACGGTTTCTTTTGCATCTCTTTTAGTGACTTCTGTGTCTTTTTTGTTTTTCAAGTCAATTTCCCCCTTTTCTATCATCTTTTGTCTTGCTTAACTATTTTTCTGCCTACTCCCTTTTCCTTTTGATCTCTTTTGCTGTATAGGTATAAGGCAGAAAAAAAGATCACAGCAATGGATGGCCAAATTAAAGAGACTAGTGAAGAAGAAAAAAACCCCAGCTCAATCCCACCTCACCCCAACCCCCCATATTCCAGTAAGAAAACCAAAGACATATTAGTCCACTCTCCCTGAAGCCACACACTCCCTGAGGCTTGGAAAAACTAACACGTAGGCAGTAGAAGACCCTGGCAAGTGACAGCACCCACCAGACGTGATTGTGTTGCACGGCATATGGGGCAGCCATCCGAAGGACAAGATAAAAAAAAAAAAAAAACCCAGCAGGCAACATAACTGTCCATCCCAGGGGTCGGTGGGCCGATTACTTCTCCAGGGACACTGACACTCTCCCTCATCAACGACGTCCAATGTCAGTCAAGGCTACCCTTTCACTTCTGTGATCTGTGCATGGTTGACTCTGTAGACATCCTTGCCGACCCAGAGGGCTTGGATCCATCTAGTTTATCACCGTGACATGTGGAAGATGTAGAGCAGATAGAAAATGCGTGATGTCCTCTGGTCTCCTATTCAAATGATTTGTCTGGCCTTGTCGGGCTGTAACACAAAAGGGATACCCCCCTAATGATAAGAGATACAGTGTTCCCTGAGGGTGGCTGTGATGGGAGACAGGGCCCTTTGTGCTTGCAGTGCAAGCCAGGAAAGGTACTGGTAAAGTTCAATTCTGTGCCCCTCAAACTCCCAATACCTCTCCAACGTACTGGCTGCCATTATCTGCTCCTTGAGCTGGAAACTGTGGAGCCAGCAGATGACCTCTCGTGGGGGGCCTTTATCTGGACCATGTGCTCAATCTAGGATGACCTCAGAATATACTGACCAGATTGTTTAAGTCCATGGGGTCTTGCCCTTCTCACCCCCTTATGTTTTGCCAATGGCCACGGTTGTCCAGGTCCTCAATCAGGTATCGCAAGTATTAATAGCCCCTCTGGTAGGTGATAGCAGCACTTTCGACCTGGTGGGTCTCCGATTGAAGTTTGGAGAGACCAGACTCTAGCCTGGTCACAAGTTTGTTCAGGTCAGTAATGGCCGCCCCAGTTCGCAACATTCCCTCACGCACCATCAGTGCTTCAATAGCTAAGGTGCTGAATTCGTCCTTTGTGGGGAGAGACCAGAACCTCTCATGGAGGTCCTCCCATGTGAGTTGATGAAGTACGTCTAGGGCCAAAGCTCTCCTGGCCCAAAATATATCTTCCTCCATGCGGTGGGCTGGATGAGGAATCATCCTAAGCAGTGGCGTCGCTACCAGTGGCGTCGCTACAGGGGGGCAAGGGGGGGCAATTGCCCCCCTAGGTTAATCCTTGCCCCCCTGCCGAATTTGGATCCCGTCTCTTTTTTTGAAATGTATTTATTTTTTTAACGCGGAGGAGAGAGAGGGTGCGGCCCGAGTAAGATCGGCAGCCAAGGCAACCGATCTTACGCGGGCCGCACCTCGAGCCCTGCTACTTACCTGTGGGAGGGTCTTCTGTACTGCATAGAGGAAGCGGAACCTAGCAGAGTTCACGTGACATCACATGACTCTGCTCCAGTCCCGCTTCCTCTGTGCTTTACCAGAGAACGCAGAGGGAGGCCGCGCCCTCTGCCGAAGTCCGTGAGCGGCGTCCAGGAGCTGCAATGCAGGTAAGGGATGGGGAGGGAGTTTGAATGAGAATGTGTGATTGAGGGAATGAATCTGTGAATGAATGAGTATATAAATGAATGAGTGTGTGTGTGATAGCATGGATGTGTAAGTGCTGGAACCTAGGCATGATGGGACTGTGATTGCTTTTAGCAATCATACTCCTATCATGTCAAGTCAGCCAGTACATGCTGAAACCTAGCTAGCTGCCCCCCTTGTGTATTGATGCTGCCAGCAGTATGGGGTCTACACATCACTTACAGCCACCCTGTACCAGCATGTACAGGCTGACCTGGCATGATAGGAGTGTGATTGCTAACAGCAATCACAGCAAGCACAGTCCCATCATGCCTAGGTACCAGCATTTACTGGTTGCCTGGGTATGATAGGAGTGTGATTGCTGTGTGAGCAGTGTGGACGGCAGGGCTGGCTTTGGGGTGTGCAACCTGTAATTTAGGGGGTTTTAAATATACCTTTTAATGACGTGTTTTTATGTGAATTCCAATTGATCTTTACCTGCAAAGCTGGGTTTTTGCGTTATTCTGTAGATCCATATCTATATATTTCCATACATTATTTATGTATACCTGCAAATACAGTGTTTGTATGTCTTATTCAGTTAATACCTGCAATGCTGTTTCCATGTATTTATTTGATCTATACCTGCAATGCTACGTTTCATATACTATTGTATACCTGCAAATACAGGATTTGTATGTCTGATTCTGTTTACTTGATATATACCTTCAGTGCTGAGATCACAAGTGAATTTCAGTTGATCTATCCATGCAAAGCTTGGTTTGTGTGTTAATGTGTTGATCTATACCTGCTATCGGCAACTGGGGCTAATATTAATATATATGGGCAGCAGGGGCAAAAACACAAAGGGGGGTATAAACGACAATGCAGTGTGAAAAATCCATCCTAATGCAGATGTCTGTGACGTGGATTGTGTCCTGCTGTTTGTGTGTTTTTGGTTATCAGTGTAGCAGAGCCTGTCCTCGGGTGTGTGTATAGGTGTTGGTGTGGCAGAGCCTGTCCTGGTGTGTGTTTTCAGTTGTCAGTGTGGCAGAGCCTGTCCTAGGGTGTGTGTATGGGTGTCAGTGTGTCAGAGCCTGTCCGTGTGTTTGGATATGGGTGTGGAAGAGCCTGTCCTGATGTGTGTGTTCAGTTGTCAGTGTGGCAGAGCCTGTCCTGGTGTGTGTGGGTGTCTGTGTGGCAGAGCCTGTCCTGGTGTGTGTTTGGACAGGCTCTGCCGCACCCACATCCAAACACACACACCAGGACAGGCTGTCCTGATGTGTGTGTGTGTGTGGGTGTCTGTGTGGCAGAGCCTGTCCTGGTGTGTGTGTTTGGATGTGGGTGCGGCAGAGCCTGTCCTTATGTGTGTGGGTGTCTGTGTGGCAGAGCCTGTCCTGGTGTGTGTGTATGTTTGGTTGTCGGTGTCGCAGAGCCTGTCCTGGTGTGTGTGTCTGCGTGGCAGAGCCTGTCCTGGTGTGTGTGTGTGTGTATGTTTGGTTGTCGGTGTCGCAGAGCCTGTCCTGGTGTGTGTGTCTGAGTGTTGGTGTGTGTGTCTGGGTGTTGGTGTGACAGAGCCTGTGTTGGTGTGTGTGTTTGGTCATCTGTTCCTGGCACTTAACTTACAGTAGGAATTATTTAATTTATATTTATCCAGAGATAAAATGCCCTCCTGAAGTTGTAGTGACTTCAGGGGACAAAACGTTCAAGGCCCTGAAATCATTTAGTGGAAAAGTTATTTATTGTGTTATAATATTTATTTCAAGGATTAGTCACACTCAATTGTGGCTTCAGGCTTCCCATGTTGAATGATCAAGTATTATTTTAGCCCAATAACAAAAGTATAATTCCATAGCACATTACTTTTGGAAATTATGAATGCCCCCCCAGTTTGACTGTGATATCTTGTGTGCCTCCCCCCTATATATTGTTTCTAGAGTCGCCACTGATTCTAAGCAGCAGTAAGTAATGCTAGGGTGGCACAATACTCCCTCAGCAATGAAGTGCCTAGCCTGATCACCCAGGGGCTTTTTAGATTTGCCCATAACAGACTCAGTGGGGGTAAGTGCAATTATTGAGCAGGGTCTTTGCAGGAGATTAAGTTGCCATTTCAGAACTTGGCTAGCCACACTCCCTTCAAGGAAAAATTACTCCCAAGTCCCTCTCTTCTATATTTTACAATATTTTACATTTATTAACATTAAACTGCATTCTTCTAATTATCTTAAATTCCTTGCCTTTTGCCGTGTTCAATCAGAACTGTCTACCCTGTTGCAGACCTTTGTATCATCTGCAAAAAGAGATACTTTTCCATTCAGACATTTTTATAATATCACTAATAAAAGTATTTAAAAAAAATAGTACTGATAGTACTGATCCATGAGGTACCTTCTGTAAATCTGCATCATCAAGATTGTAAGCTTGCAAACAGGGCTCTCTGAACCTAGTGTATCGGTTTGTCTTTCTTGTAAATTCTACAGTAGTCTTGTCATACCCTTGAATATTTGTATTGTAAGAAGCACTGTGTAAATTGTTGGTGCTATATACAGTTCTCACAACCCTGGGTTAATAAGTGCCGTTTTAATAATCATTGGTTGTGATTCTTATATATCTGTGATTGTTGTTTGTGCCTCTGTTCGCCTTCACGTGCCGCCACTGTCCATATTTCACATGTCCTGCCCACGAACTTAAACCCTTCGTATCCCGGATGCCATCGACCACACCAATGCACCCTTTTCACGCTATTAACCCACAGGTGGTGGGGTATGGACCATGAACCGTTCGGAGAAGGAACCTCCCATAGAGTCCCGGTCGCTGGGACTTCCAGGGGAGCGGAGGTTGACCGGCGTGGTTGCGAGAATGTAAGAGACAGTAACAGAGTGTATCACACGGTCCGTCCAGGGGAAATTTTTAACTGCGGTCGCTTGGGGTCCCTTTGGCCAATCACGTCGCTTTTTGGACAGGATATCCTCAGGACCCCGAGCTATCCATCGGCACCCCAGGATCGCAGCCGCTGCTTCGGGATCACACTGAGAAAGGCGGCGTAAGGGTATGCGGCTATGGCGGGGGTTGGTGGCCCGAATGTGGCGCCAGACTATCTGGGCAGGGCAGGGATATGTGGATGTGATTTATGGCCTTTATCGTTGGATCACTCATTGTCCTTTTCAGGACAATTACAGCACTGTATTCGGCTACGCCTCGGCGGGCTACAGTACTATTACATCGAGGAGACCGAGTGAGTTCCTGATGCCTTCCTCACTAGTATTGGCTAGCGCTGGGAGCGGTTAACCCTTGCAGTTCCGGGAGGAAGCAACAAAGAACTGACGTGTGTACACAGCCGGGGTACCCGAGGCCCGTCACAACAGTATCTAACAAAAGTAACACCCTTCACATTTTTGTAAATGTATTATATCTTTTCATGTGACAACACTGAAGAAATGACACTCCACTACAATGCAAAATGGTTAGCCTGTATAACTTTTTTTTGTTAGCTTATGTTTCTTGATGCATTATAACTAGTCCCTGATGAAGTGAGTATATGACGAAACGCGTTGGACTTAGGTTCTTAAAGCATTGTGTTTTAATGGGCTATTGTAAATAAAGAACTTTTGGAAGATACCTTGCCTGCCATTCGTTTGTATCCAGCAGATGACAGTTTTTTAAAACTTTGAGGTGGTTTTAAAAAGTTCCAGCAAACCTCCAGGATTCCTAAGATACAGGTTATCTTAAAGGCGCAGTACCTACTACAATCTTGTGAGTGTGGCACAACCAGTGGGTGCTGTTTTAAACCTTTTAAAGGTTATTGCACAATTTGTGGTTTTTATTCTTTTCACAGAGTACTTTTAAAGCTGTATCCCCAGAATTTGTTGTTTTTCCATACATCATAGAGGAGTGGAAGAGGACTGCAGTGGCAACCTGTGAAGCTCTGGTGACGTCCATGCCCAAGAGGGTTAAGGCAGTGCTGGAAAATAATGGTGGCCATACGGAAAATGGGCCCAATTTTGACATTTCCACTTAGGGGTGTACTCACTTTTGTTGCCAAGGTTTAGACATGAATGGCTGTGTGTTGGAAAACCAAATTTACACTGTTATACAGGCTGTACACTCACTACTTTTATATTGTAGCAGAGTGTCATTTCTTCAGTGTTGTCACATGAAGATATAATAAAATATGAGGGGTATACTCACTTTTGTGACACTGTAAATAAGATAATACCGTTTTTCTTTAAAAATATTTTTCTTTAAAATATCACCAAACTTTAAGGGTGCAGCCTATTATCGAGCCAATACGGTAATAATAATTAACTGCAATCTTTTCTATTCAACTATCTTAACATCTAAACCAAATCACTGATGTGTCTTCTTTGAAGCACAGTGTCAAATGCCTCTGAAATCTACTGCTCTTTCCTGTTGTATTATTTTAGTTACCCAGCCAAAAAAGGCTAACAAGATCTCCCTGCAGTAAACACATGCTGTCTCTGATCTTCTTAACAATTTGCGTCCAGATATTTAATAATTACTTCCTTTTAGAATGGTTTTCGTTTATTTCCCAACGCCTGCCACAGTCTGTAGTTTGCCAAGTCTGCTCTACTACCTTTTTGAGAAGCAGTACTACAATGCCTAACTTTCAACCCCCTGAGACTACTACTGTCACTAGTGACTGGTTAAGTCTGCTAATGGGTTTTGCCTGGACATAGAGAAGCACGCGTTTTAGATGTCTTCCGATTTCTCTTTTCTGAGTCCCTTTCCCTTCGTTTTCCTCTTTGTATTAAAAAATTATACTGCCATGTTGAGAAGACCAATGAGAAAGTTCATGTACTGTTATTAATTTGGCCAACTAGCATTATTGGACACTAATACTTTAAAACAACACCTTGTACAGCAGCAGAATGTGAAAAACATTCCTGGGTTCACTATAATATAGATCAATAGCATATCATAACATCTTTAAACATTATTTAATATATATGTTTTTTTTTATTTTTGTATGTTTATCTGGTGTATATACAGAATATAGATCACCCTTTGTAATATGTGACGATACAATAGTATTCTAAGGACCAAACAGGTGTTTGAAAGTATGTGTGTACGACCAGGTATAATGGCCTATCGCCACACCTTTTCCCACATAACCTATATTTCTGTATTAAACATTTCTCTTAAATTACAGTAAACGTATTCAGCCTAAAGCAATACGACACTTAAACATTTTATTGTTACTTAACAGACATCAGTGTAGGCAAAGGCTATAAGGCACTGTGCATATTTAAAGAATTAATAAGTTGCCATTCCTTCTTGTATGTGTATCCAGTAGCTCTATTAAATACAAAAGTAATGCCACTTTATATGCTTTTAGTAGACTTTGTACAGCATAATTCCGTCCGTTTCGCACATGAAGCTGGATATACAGACAAGTCAAAGAATTTACATTTTTAAAATTCCTAGAAAACACATACCAAAATTGAACATTTATTCAAACATGAATAAAAATGTTCTGACGTATTCCGTAATAGAATGCTTTGCTTGATCCAAACTAATTGTGAAGCTATTTTGTTTTCATATAGATTTTGTGCAATGTATTTTCTTAGTCTGTTTACAAAGACCTATGTATATATATCTGAAGTGAAAAAAGCTTAACAAAAGCTGTTAAATCCCCCCTTGGCCTTTAAAAAAAACTTATGTAAATTTGATAATCAGACAATATGGATTAGACAAGAATAAGCTTCTCTGTGGCAGTGGGGTCATTATCTTAACCTAGAACTAACATTAAACAATATGCCTCTATGGAAGTTACATCAACAATGTTTCAGGAGGACACAGAGCATTACTTCCAAGCCCAGTCCATATCTGAATTTAAGAATGTACTTTAAAAATAAATGGCACATGTGTCACAAATATCTTCAGGTGGTACAACTGTGTCCCTCTTGGTTTACATTTCTTCGGAAGTTGTCACCGTTATTTAATATAAAAAAGCATGTACTATACAAAAATACAATTACCTACATGTATTTAAAAATAATAAATTTTCCTAATTCCACTGCACTGTGATCTCGAATAGACTGTCCTCTTAACCTCATTTCCCAGAATTGTGGGGCCACCGTAGACACCGTAGGCTTTGTGACAAAGTGCTCCTCTTCCTCAGCTTCACCTCAAATGATCCTGAAGTGCATGCCAATACCGGACATTACAACATGAGGCACATCCCTATGCATTTTTTTCTCTAGAAATTCATAAATCAAGTTATTTAAATATTTATTATTTTACTTGGACTACCTAATATTAGTGGTATCTGGGTAGTAGTCATACGTGTGTGTATGTATATATATATTTATATCTTTATATAGATATAGATATATACACATACATACATTCTGGAACTAATGGACACACTAAACATTTCTGTACAATAAGCAAAAAATTAAAATAATAAAAACTCCCCCTACAAAACCTGTATTATAGTTCATTAAAAACTGTTTCTAGGTATGTATATATGTATATTAGTCCATCTTATTTTTCACAATACAGTCTATGCCAAACTATATTAGAAAACATTTGTTACATTTATGTTTTTTTCCTCATGAGCAAAGTTTCCAAACATATTAAAGAGTCAGGCTATTCCTGCTTCATGAAATAAGAATTACTTTCACACATTTGCAAATCACACTACAATACAAAGCAGACTAGGTAATATAACAAATCCTAGCCGCCTTACTGCCTTTCAGAATTTTTGGCCTACCCTTTCTAAACATGTTCAACCAAGATAAGTAAAAATATTAAATATACACTCTTTTACAAAGGTAAACGTGTCATTAAGGGATAAACTAAATAAAAGATTGATATAATAACCCAATCGTAGCAATGACTATGATGAATATAATTGCATTATTTAACCCTACAGTACACAGTTTTAACGTTGTAAAATAGAGGGTATGTAGCTCAATTGTGACATCAGATTTGGTGGAATGGAAAATGACGATATAACCCTGTTAGAAACTATACAATGCTTAACTGCCTACTCCAACCAAGTAACGAGTACTTTTCATGCATATTTATAGTGATTATAATAATTCCGCTAGGCATCTTCTGGGTGGTAGGTTTTTGTTTCCGTCCTGAATCCTTAAGGCAGTCTTCTCAAGCTCCAAAATGGCTCTCTGTTAAGTAAACTGGTCATCTTATTGGTCCATCGGTCATTTGTGTTCTAAATAAACTCTCCACGGAATGGCAGAGTGTTAGCGTTTTGCTGTTGCCAGCGATAACGCAGTCGGCACAAAGGCTGGTCTTCAGGGTTCTCAAATTCGCTAAATCCAAGCTGATTTAGTAGGTCATAAACTCCGGCTTTGGATGCCACCTGAAGATACAATGATAAGCATATTAAAGCAAACAACAAAAGACTCTAGCGTCATGTAACACTTTATCATCTGAAATATTTTAATTTACCAGTGATGCACTACATTGGCTAACTGGATTTTCAGAAAGTTTTGTACTTGTGAGTTTACAGGAGGAACAAATTAATGTTGATATTATACGTAGATAGTTGATCATATTAGGTATAGAAATTTTTAATCTCAACTCAACCCATATGGAAATAGTTTAGTGGTGGAACAGTGGTGGACTGATTCGAACAGTCTTTTTAGGATATTTATCTTAGGTTAAGGGAAGTATAGGGTTAAAACGGGTAGGGAACTAGCAGTCCTAGTGTTAGTAAAGAAACCTAATCCAATATTCTAATATGCAAAGAGGTAACGAACACTAAGTAGTTTTTTGTAAAACTATTAACTGAGCTCTTATTTGTAGCCAAAGCTGCCTTGAACTGCAGAAGAAAAATAAATCAGTGAAGTGTTTTACCGGCCACTTTCATAGAATGAGGAGCAGGAGTCTGCATGTTTGCATCCAACACATTCATCCTCAGTGTTATGAATGAGACGCCCTGTTCTAGATCTTGAGAAAGTAACAACTCCCATCTATAATCTTCATTGCTTCAGAAAAAAGTCCCACTTTAGACTTGAGGAGGCACCAGGAAGAGAGGGTGTGGAGGACTGGTTGGTTTACAGAAAGATTTTGGCAACTAGCCACATTAGAGTAATAGGTATCACTCCCCCTCTCAGCCATGCCTGTCTCTTCTCCTTGGTCAGTTCGCTTGCAACCATCTCTCTATTTCAGAGACTGTTACTTTCTCAATGAATGGTGTATTGGTTACACAAAGATTAACTCACTGCTTAGATTGTAACTCATTTAATACATAACTTCATGCATATATAAATTTGTTTTAATGCAATTCAGATATTACGGTTTTTATGTGTGGTCATGTTTACATTGCGGTAGCAATTTTAGGCAAAATATTGTTCTCTTCTTCCATTGTATAATATGAATACTAGATTACAAAATCCACTACTTTTTGTTCGGCCAAGAAAGTATTTAAGCTATTGTGGTGGGAAGCCCTGTACCCTGACTGGGTACTCCCGCCAAACGTTGCTTCCTCCTGCCAGGACACCAACAATTAACCCCTTCAGCGCCAGACAGAACCAGCGTTGTAGAGAGAAGGGGGGATGTCGCTGCACAGGAGCTGCGTTGGCACCGTGGCTAGCCGAAGATGAGCTGCACAGTGTGGTCCTGAAACGCACAATAAGTTATCATAGCAGCCCACCCCAAGCATCAGACAACAATCATGTCGAGGTGAAAACAGGACTCAGTTTATTTGGAAACACGGGGGTATTTAAACAGTACAAGGGGTAATTTACATACAATAGACACAACAAGCCGCGCAAAGTTCTCCATCAAGTCCTCCTTTGCACACAGCTCAGTATTTGCACTCAGCCCACCTCAGCCCAGCAGGGGGTCACTATTGTAGTCTGTGGGGAGGATGTTAAACACAGGCGTTTCCCTGACTTCTGCCTGAAACGTGCTGGTTATCAGATCCGGGTACACATACTGGCCACAGAGGTCTCTGCCCTGTAAGTCCTGACCCGATGGAGAGTAAAACACCCATAAACCCCCTTCCAGGAACCCCAAATCTGTCCAAGCTCCACAGTCTTTAGAGTCTCTTTTACGTTGAGAAACATACCAGGGCCGATAGTCTGTAGGAAGGAGGCTGGCACTCAGTCCCCTCCAGGAGCCCATGGCACGGAGGCTATTATTTAGATGTTTATTGAATAAGTTAAATCTTGGTACAGATTCTATTAATATGGTACCAGTGAAAATAGTCAACCACTAATCTATTATGCAATTGGGATTTATTCAGTGAACAGTGAGTTGTAGGGAAGATTGTGAAGGGACAAGGGGGCGTTTACCCCTCTCCCCACCTCTAGCTATTTTTCCATAGAGGAGGTGTGTTAAACGAAATATATTTAATGATCCTGTGTGTGGGAGTGTTTTCTTGGCACTCACTGGCTGTCCCTTTAATGAACATTATGAAGGCCCAACCACAGTTAGTGGTAAAAGGAAATGTTACGGATCAGTATAGTTTAATAATAAACTATTAGTATCTTTACATCATTGTCTAAAGAATGAACAGATTTAAGGACATGTCCTAACTAGCCTATTGTAATACAGACCTATGTACTTGTATGAGCAAAGGCCTATCGTCTGCAAAAAAGATACGAAAAAAGAAAAATATCAAGTATGTTGGTGGGGGTAATGGTTTATACATCATATGAAAAATGGAGAACCTGGTTGATTAGAATTGTCTTGGCACCCCTCGAGAAACAGCTAATGTTGTACTCTTCTTTACTTTAGACACATCTCAGCTAAATCAATGGGAAGTAGATAGCACCCTCGCTCCCACCACAAGTCTAGTGTAAAAGGGCATCCTGCATCAGACAACTCTATTTCCAGGGACATATAAAAGGACCGATCTTGACAAGTTTTCTATATTTTCATGTTTTTCATCATTTAACGATGTATTAAAAAATCTTAATTTCAATTATGTATTTTTGTTTTGTGGAAACTATAAATTATATTTTTTGTGACAGTTGTAAGGTAGCAAAAAATATATTAAGAAACCCATATCTTTTTACTAAGCTGTGTAATTCAGTTACAGCGTAATACTGTCAAATGGCATTTGATCCTTTGGATATTAAAGGAATGGATATCTTATTGCGTTAAGATGTGAGTTTATAAAACTGATGAATGCATTCTTTCACAGTTTTCAGACTATTTAAAAAACACTATTCTCAGTCATATTAGCATTCTCTTATTGTATGTTACTAAATGCCTACTTTACAACATATGCACGTGTACAAAAAAACATGCCTATCCTGCTAGGATATGACTTGACATATACAGCACGTACAAGTTAGCTCTTGCATTCCGCCTGGTGGAGCTTCAGAATTTTCTAAGAAACTTTTGAAGGGTTTGTTATATTTTGTACAGTTTGTGTTATCTTTGGCAGTGTGCTGCATATGCCACAATGTTTCCTTGTTGTCAGTGAAAGTGCAGAAGTTTATTAAGGGGGCGAGACTGATAGGAGTTCAGTTTAAAGACCTTCTTTCATGCAGAAACTACAAAATCTGCAGAGAGTAGTTTCCTGCAAGCCAAGCGTCTTTCCAAAATAAGGAATGTGTTAGACTAACAGCCCATAACATACAGTCCCACTTGGTAACCGTGGGAGAAATAAATGAGGCAGAATTGTTAGTAAATACAGAATGTTATACAATTTGACATGAATACTCCGATCCCATGTATCCAGATTTTTGGTAAATAGAAAATGACACTGCTGATCACAGAACATAATTAAAGATGGTGTAAATATGATGGTGAATACTGCTAATTAATATAGTTCTTTGTCAGTACGCAGTAGGAGTACCTATAAAATTCCTTCAGTTATATCTGGCTTGTTGAGGTTTAAACAAATACAATAGTTTTTTTTTATTTTCTGCCAGGTACCCATCTTACAGCTGGAGGTCCTGGTAACAGCACCTGGTCCTGTTGCCATTTTTTGTATTAACATCATATACCGTATAACACGTGCCCTCCCCAGGACCGGAAGTGAGGGAGACGTGGCAGTAAATCATGCAGCTCTAGGATTCATCGGCGTATAACACGCAGGTAGGGTTTCAGCTTCGTATTTTAGTTATACAAGTGTGTATTATACACCGATAAATAATGTTATAATGTATCATTGCAGCCATGTGTGTAGTTATGCCCCACGCCCCAGCAAATTCCCTTCATTCGAATAGTAGGCACCTTTCTGATTGACCCCTGTGCATGTTATGGTCTGGATTTATTAACCACTTTAAAGGAACACTTTCCAGTCCCCTTCAACACCCTCAATAGCTATTCATAATGACAATGAAATTATTCATATCCTGTATGTTTACCCATAATCACCTTGTCATATGCCAATACAAACTGGCATCTTTCTCTATTCTGGTGGTATGGTTCATTGGGAAATTTCTTTCCTAGAGCAGCATCTTTGGAGAAACAAAGTGGTTTACCATCTGTAGATGGCTCACAGTGTGAGGGAGGTGGCAATGACTGTCTACTTGGTTCAGTTATGCTGGTGTCAGCGCTGGGATCTGGTCTTCCTCTCCGCTCATCCCAATCCATACCACCACCTGGGATGAGGACCAAATCAGGTCACACGGAGCCTGAGGGCTGGCCTATCTTTGTTGGGGCCCAATCCTGCGCCTAAAGATTTTAATTGGGTTCTGTCCTTTTATATGTCAAGAAATACAAGAGGAAAGTATGCAAGCCCAAACAGCAGGCAGAGATAGAGGTACACAGAGCCTCATCCCCAGGTGCAGGCAGCGATAGAGGGATACGAGACATGAGAGACTAATCTCAAGCAGTGGGCAGAGGTATAGGGATTCACAGTGGAAGAGCTTCATCTGTAAATCGTGTTCATATTGGCATGTGGTTTGTTGGGAAACAATTTCCCCTGAGCAGCATCATTACTCAGGTGAACCAGAGCTGCTGCCCAGCTGTAGACAGCTCAGATGGCCAGGGAGCGTTCAGTCTATTTGTCCAACTCCTGAATTTTATGAGAAATGAGATCTGGAGAGGATTGTTTTTACCATTTTAGTCTCGTATTTGGGCTATATTACACAATATTTTATCTTCGGCCTTCCCTTTTACAGGGGATGACCTGTTCAAAGGAGCTTCATTGGTCAGTGTTACATTACTTGTCTATGAACAAAGGCCATAAGAAAGCAAATCAATAAGGGTTTGGCTATTCTTCACTCACAATCATAGAAGCAAGCAAATTAGAATTTTTTTTATCTCTGACATTCTAGACATCCCTTAATAATAAGAGTAATAAAAAGTACAAATAACATACAATTGCTCATGTTTACAAATGTATATAAAAAATGGACTTCATTTTAAGACACGTGGCCTCTACTCCTGCTTGAACCAGTCTGCATTGATTAAGCAGAATTGGCAGACGAGCTTTCATCTTCAGTGAGGAGATCAGCCATGCCACTACGAATTAGCAATGCAAAGTGAGATGGAGGGTCAGGGCTTTCCCACCACCCAAAATCTGCAAATCTCCAATATGGCTTCGGCAACATATTAAAGAAGAAAAGAAAACAGAACTCTGAGAAGGTTGATCCTGGTGCATGGTTTTCCCCATATATACTGTTTTGTGTACATTACGTACACATACAGAGATAAGATTCATATATACAACATATTACTTTAGACCTGCAAAATGAAAATGAACAAAAAAAAAAAAACATTTGCTGGAAAAACCTTAAAGCAGAATAACAATGTTTTGCTTCTATATTGTATGTTTAAATGTTAGTGGAACAAATTTTGGGCATTTTAATAGGCATTCTATGTTACACTCTGCTTAATTTTGGATTTATGTAATTTTTGTGATATTTAATAAATAACTATAATTGAATTTTCAGTCCTCTCTTATAATTGTCGTCACAACTTAATTTATTGAATGTGAGACCTATCCACATGTATAAAATTGAGATTTGGTAACTTATCACTTAGAGTGGAGAATAACCTCTTTTTACATGGGAGGAAAGATGTGAACCCATCACAGTTGGAGCCCAACGTGGGGCTCGAGAATTCAAGTTTTTTATATAACCCAGACTTTTTTTTTTTTTTTTTTTACCGCGTAAGAGAAGGTACTTTCAATATCATGGCTGTTCATTTTGCTGATATACAGCGATTAAATGTATTAAGCAAATCGCAACAAGGCAGAGATGTGTAAAATGATGAGGTTTTAGCACTTGAAATACAGTATGGTCCCTTGGGATCAGGAGCTAGATGCTGCTTAATTCATATATTGATGTTAGGACCAAATGGAGTTGCTTTTTAACTCCTACATTTGAGTCTGAGGATGCCGATTTTAATTCTGCTCGGTATACCATTGTTAATCTGGTTTATGATGGATGTCAGATCATTTTAGGAAGAGCCCCTATAATACCAAATAGTTTTCGCAGACATGGACCATATGTCCAGAGTGAGAGGTGGGGTACACCCCGTTCTGAATTATATTCACCAGTTAAGAGGCAGGAATTATCTCCACTGGTGGCTAATCCTCGGCTGGAGAGAGAACAGTTATTAAGAGAACTGAACCTTGTCACTGCCACTTTATAGCAGATACTAATTAGAGGAGCTTGGAATGTGTCTCAGCTTTTATTACAAACTACAGGAGCAATTCCCATGTCTAATATTAAGGCAGCTGTGGGTCAGGTTCCCTCAAATAATAAAGAGATTCCCCTATGGCTCAATGACAGAACACATGCATTAGCAATAACATCAACCTAATATCAACCTACCAATCAAGTATATCTTGACTGACTTTAAGACAAAATCATCCAACAGACTTATGACTTTATATGATGTTTGCATCATATAAACATGTGCAGTCTTCAAATGGTTACAATAGCCTTCATACACTGCCAGGTCCTATAACACAAGTCTGAGATATTGACCGGTTAAAATAATGGAATAAAAATACTCCGACAAATAATAAATACTAATATTAAGCAAACAAGTTGGTTTCCTTGTACTACTATAATCGAGAAAATGGCTATTAATGGCCTGGAAGCCATACGCTACAGAAATATTGCACGACATGTGTAAGGTTCACTTGGATTGATTGGTTACGTCATCAAACGAACAAATGTGTCTCAAACGTATTTATGCTTTGCAGAAGCACCTGCAGGGACATATATGTGGACCTTGTCAAGGTGAGTCTGTGATGGACAAGCAACCAGTGTGATTGCTCTGGAAAAAAATAGTATATCCCACTAAACACCAAAATGTACACAGTTTCAGTTTAAAGATTTATCATGTATTGTAAATATTAATGACTGTATTTTTCAGGTAACTACATAATGCTCAAGAATTGACACTGTCTGACCATTTTTTAATGCTTAAGTGAAAGAAATATGCCTGGAGAACCGGAAAGCCTATGCTTAGGAATTGGGTTCCTTCCTAAGTTATTTATTAAAGAATGCACGTAAATTCCACCTTCGTCTGTTCATAAGCAGCTGACCAAACTATGAAGACAGAGAGAACGCATCAACAAAAACAGAATGGGGCCAAACATTTTATAGTTCAGACAACAGGGAGACAAAAGAAGAACTAATAAGGATCTAAATTCTCCTGGAAGGAATGGTAAGGTAACTGTTCTGAGATCACGCAGCTGTAGGAGGGGTAG
Organism: Spea bombifrons; assembly: GCF_027358695.1. Classification (NCBI taxonomy): domain Eukaryota; kingdom Metazoa; phylum Chordata; class Amphibia; order Anura; family Pelobatidae; genus Spea; species Spea bombifrons. Next base: position 11,799,590 of record NC_071097.1, read on the forward strand.
AGTGAGATGGAAGAGAAGTTAATGAAGGGGCTGTCAGTTAAATTGTATGTGTGATCTCAATACTGCTGTTTACATCAGACAACAGCTGTCTGTAAATGGGGAAATACTAGTGTTTACTGACAAAGTACAGACCCCCCCCACTATGAACACATACCAAGAGCCAGGAATCCCACTCTGATTTGGTTATCCAAACCAACAGAAGTCTTGCATTGTTTAAATTGAAGCCTTTTGAATGCCATAGTGACAGGACATAAATCTGCAAAGGTTTTAATATTTACAGCGCAGGGAGAGAATTTTACATGGGATCATGGCACAATTAATTACACATGTAAGGAAAAGTCATTTAAGTTGCCACGGGTAGTTTCACTGAAACTAAGAAAAAAAACACGCCACAAACTATAACCAAGGTTTTAAAACTTGTTATGGTATAAAATTAGAAATGAAATGGTTAATTGAATCTAATTTGGCAATTAGACTGTGTAATACCGTATTTGCTCGATTATAAGACGACCCCCCAAAATCTGATTATTAACTTAGGAAAAAAAGAAAAAGCCTGAATATAAGACGACCCCAAAGGAAAAAAGTTTTACCAGTAAATGTTAATTCATGTAAACTATTTTTTTTAATAAAAGCTATGATTGAGAAAAATATTTTTTTTGTTTTTATTTCTTGTATTTTCCAACCTGTCCCCCAGTTATGCACATCTGCCCCCAGGCTTGCCACTCCAATATGGCACTGTGGCCCATGATATGCCTTTTAACCCTCTATATGCCACTGTGCCCCATGGTATGCCTTTTGACCCCCTATGTGCCACTCTGCCTCCAGAAATGCTATACCCCTATATCCCATTCTGGCATTTAGGGGGTTAAAATGCATATTATGGGGCAGAGTGGCATATAGGGAGGTATAAGGCATTTCAGGAGGCAGAGTGGCATTAAGGGAGTTAAAAGGCATTGTATAGAGCACTCTGCCTCCAGAAATGCCTTATACCCCTATATGCCACTCTGGCATTTAGGGGGTTAAAAGGCATATTATGGGGCAGAGTGGCATATAGGGAGGTATAAGGCATTTCAGGAGGCAGAGTGCTCTATTAAATGCCCCCTTAACGCCACTCCAGAAATGCCCTATGCCCCCATTTAACACACACCCCCCCTATACCCCCATTTAACACACACACACACACACACACACACACACTCTCTCACCCCCCCTTCCCCCTCTCTCCCTTCTCAGCCCTCTCTTACCGGTGCGTCCAGCCGAGGCAGCGGGTTGACGTCGCCTTCCGCTGCAGCCGGAAGGAGGTGGAGTTGGCAGCGGGGGTTTGTATGCGTCCCTTGCATATGCTTTCCCCGGCTGTCAGAGATCAGAGTTCCCCGCACCGGTGCGGGGAACTCTGATCTCTGACAGACGGGGAAGGTCTACGCGACGGACGCAGACAACCCCCACTGCTAGCCACACCTACTTCCGGCTGCAGCGGACGTTGTCTACGCGGATCGCGTAGACATCAACCCGCTGCACCGGCAATACAGCAGGAAGCACCGGTAAGTGTGTGTATGATGGGGGGGGGGTGAGACAGGAGGATCCAGGTCCCCTGCAGCGGTGCGGGGGATCTGATTATTAGTCTCCTAATCAGACCTCTATTTGAGGTCTGATTAGAAGACGACCCCGATTAGAAGACGAGGGGTGTTTTTCAGAGCATTTGCTCTGAAAAAAACCTCGTCTTATAATCGAGCCAATACGGTATATTATCTACAGCGGGATAAAATCACTATGAGCTACTAACTGAAAACTGAGTAGACCTGACTTGTTAAGTGGAGAAGTATAACCAGCAACCCAGCTGGCTAAAATGCCTGATTTTACAGGAATAATATGCATAATTAAAAGAAAAGGAGGGGTGAAAAGGAGTAGTAGTTCTCTTGTAGAAATTACGTTTCTGGTAAGTTGTTTCTGGATGTCAGTATTTGGCCTTTTTTCCCTTTGTCCATCTTCATAAGTATTTTTGACTTCCTATATCTGAGGAGCCGAGGCTGCAGTCGGACATGCCTCCCTCTACTCGCTCCTTCTGCAGTTGTACGTGGTATTAAGAAAGTATCACAACCTCATGCTGACGAGTCCCATTAAGGACAAAACGGCTGTCGTCCTCAGCCTTTTGGCTAAGATCAAGTGAGTACCTGTGAGAGAGGTAAAGTTTGGTCCTCTGGTCTCAGGGATGGCGTCAGAGAGCCTGAGGTGTTATGGCGTCCCCTAGCATGGATCAGCTGGGGCACTCGGCACTGCGATGAGTGTGTGGGGGCACACTTTTTTTCACTATCACGTGTTGATAAGCACATTGTATTCACCTTGGATCCCCTCATGATGCACTTTTTTTATATACCGATTCTTAAATTGCCCCGACCATTGGCTCGTGTTCTTATAACATAAAACATAAAAATATATCATTGCGCTTTTAAATCTGTAAGAACCTTTATGTGGGCTTCCGAAGTATAATGTGCTTTAAATTGTCCTTGCGTTTTAATACCCAGAGGCATAGACTCCGTATTTTTGGTCAACAAATACCTGATCAACTGTAGTAGTGCTGTCCTGCCATGGCAAGCATTCGAGTACAACGGGTTTTTGTTCACCTATAAGGTTTCTCAGACAGTTTTCTGGGCTCTCATCATATAAAAATTGTACTCACTTCATACATCCAAGTGCTGAAAGGTCTTTGCCAAGTCTCCTTCTTCTCCAAATGCAGGTAGGCATTAAAAAGGATTAGGTAGATGTATCGCTCCAAGTACTGAAGGCTTCTTAGTTGGAGCATTTGCATTTCTTTGACATTTTTGGCTGTCTTAATCTGGGGGGGAAATAATAAACTCATTAGTAATGGATGGATAAAATGTGAGATTTTGTCACACACAATTATAAAGCACAAGTAGTAACCATTCAGTGACCAAAATCACATATAGAATGTACTGAAATATTTTAAGCATGGTATATCTGTTCACTATTCCTTATTTCAAGGAATCCATTGGAAAGTTTAAAATGGAATACAGTTTTGTTTAGAAAATCTGACCTATGATAATATATTAAATGTGTACATATCATATTAGTGTTTAAATCTTTATTACACCCTTCCTAGTAAACCAGACTGCTTTTGATTAAGCACTGGTGTGTGAAATCTTGCTGGTGGAGGATGCTGGTTGCTGCTGTCCAAGGACAGGAATAAAGTTTTTCTTGATTTTACTTTCTTGCAGTACTGGCTTCTGTTACACCTTTTAAGGATCTCTGCTGTTGGACACAGACTAGGGTGAGTCTGAAGACGCTGCAGCCCCCGGAAGAACATTTGGGAAGCATAAATAACGGCTAGTTATTGCTGTTATTGATTTCTTTTCTCATTAAACTATTATGATTGTGTAGCATGGAATTTGTGTTTCTAATTTTTTTAGGCTAATAATTTTATTTATACACCGATCAGCCATAACATTATGACCACCTGCCTAATATTGTGTAGGTCCCCCTTTTGCTGCCAAAACAGCCATGACCTGTCGAACCATAGACCTCTGAAGGTGCGCGGTAGTATCTGGCACCAAGACATTAGCAGCAGGTCCTTTAAGTTGTGAGGTGGGGTCTCTACGGATGCATCCTGGTGCCATGTGTTCTCCGGGTAAGCGATGCACACACACCTGGCCATCCACGTGACCTTTTGATAGGTACTGACCGCTGCAGACCAGGAACACTCACAAGAGCTGCAGTTTGGACATTCTCTGAGCCAGTTGTCTAGCCATCACAATTTGGCCCTTGTAAAAGTTGCTCAGATCCGTACACTTGCCGATTTTTCCTGCTTCTAACACTGATGTGTTAGGACAAAATGTTCACTTGCTGCCTAATATATCCCACCCACTGACAAGTTCCATGATAACAAGATTATCAGTGTTATTCACTTCACCTGTCAGTAGTCATAATGTTACGCCTGATCAGTGTTTATGTGTGGACTCTCCTGAGCGCAAGTCTACTTGGTAGGGCGGCTTGATCGCTCCATGAGAGTGATCGTGCAGCGTTAATCTCTTTAATGACGCAATCGCAGCATTTTAGGAGTTAAAGTCCTGTATCTTCAGGTAAAGAAAAAAAACACAAAAATTATGAATGAAAAACCGACATTTTATTTTTTAATATCGCAACCTTATAACTAATTAGTGACACTTTAGGTGACTGATTATTGATCAGTCTCACCGATTAATATCGGTGGCCAAAACCTATTACTTATAAGTGATTCATTTTTTTTTAGAAAAACATGTACAACTTTTATTATATTGTTGGAAAACAAATATAAGCTAATAGAAAGTGACAAAGAATATGTATGGATCTTTTCCATGCAGGTTCAATCTTTTTTTCCCCTCCATCCCCAACAGGTCAGTACTCTGTCAGTGGTCACATTGCATGGAAGCAGCACTGGAATATGATATGTTGACCAGAGGAAACTTTATAAAAATGTTTTTGCTAAAAACATCCTTTAACGTCTGGCTGCAACAAGAAATTTACTGAGCCAAAGTTTGCCTCATTCCATCTCCATGGGTGGAAAACCATCATGTTGAGAGGAAACATGGCAAAATGTTCCTAGTAAATTTTTTCCAATATTAATGTCACCTAATAAAATGGAGCATATGACATTTGGCTCAACTGGTCAATTTACTTCCGCCAATAAAATCAGTGTGTTTGTCCGTATTTCCCAAGGAAAGTGTTTGAGCTATCTGTGAATATTTGGTTCACAATTTGATGGATTCAGATAAAGCTGGTATCATCTTTAGAGAGCTGTTCTTTTAAGAGACTCTCTCTTAAACCCTAGGATCATGAAAAAATATGTAGAAGTGGTTACCAGCACCAAAAAATCAACAGATCCACAAGCCAGACTCCTCCGGGTCCCTTACTAACAAACAGACGGAGGCTCAGCACTTCAAGTTCTGAGGTGTTTTAATTACCACACACAAACAGCGGCAATGTTTCGACCTCTAGAGGTCTTTATCAAGCCATGCCACACCGACACCCAAACACACACACACCAGGACAGGCTTTGCCACACCGACACCCAAACACACACACACCAGGACAGGCTCTGCCACACAGACATCCGCACCAGCACAGGCTCTGCCGACACAAACATCAGGATAGGCTCTGCAACACCGACACCCACACACCAGGATAGGCTCTGCCACACCGACACCCAAACACACACGACAGGCCCTGCGACACCGACACCCAAACACACACACCAGGACAGGCTCTGACACCGACACCCACATCTGAACGGGCTAAGCTATGTATGCAGTATGGGGGATGTATATCTGACTAACTGGTTCCCTTCCATGAGTCTATACATCCCCCATACTGCAGGGCAGCATTTTATCTTGGCTGGTCAGCAATATGTAAAAAGTCATGTGTCCTGGAAAACATAGCTGATGTGGTCACCCTTGTGTTTTGCCCCCAGCTAGCCCCACATTGTATATTTATTCAGCCCCCCTTTAGTAGTGATATGTGATGCCATCAGCCAACACCCCCTTTTGAATTAATGCCCCCATTCCCTTGCATATTGCCCCCTTTTAGTATCATGTTGGCCATGACACCCAGATTGTAAGCAGGACCTGCCCAACACCCAGACTGGAAGCATAGGACTTGCTATACTAGCCTCAAACAGCCTGCCTGTGCCCCCCCCCTTACACATCCATGCTATAATACACATTCATTAATTTACTCATTCACTCATTCATATATTCATTTACAGACACTCATTCACATATTCATATACTTATTCACAGATACTCATTAATTCCCTCAATCATACATACTCGTTCACACACCCTCTCCCACCTCCTTACCTGAACTGCAGATCGCTCTGTGACGCTCGCAAACTTCCGCAAGGACCGGTGCTTCCCTCTGCCTTGCTCGCACTCTGAGCACTTCTCTTGTACCGCCCAGGGGAAGCAGGAACAGATCAGAGTCATGTGACGTAAATTCGAGTGACTCCGCTGGGTTCCTGCTTCCCCTGGGCGGATTCAAGAGACGTTGCTCGCACACACTGGTAAGCAGCAGGGCCCCTGCGAAAGCTATTCCGGACATGATTTGTTTGGGGACAGTGTCCTCAATCCGGGGACATCCGGTCACCCTATTTTAGAGACAATCTTAAATGGGTTTATAATCTTGTATTATTTTCTGTGTCAGTATGACTATCCGTTAAAGTCCATTTTGGCTAAATGACCACTTGATAAACTCTAGCAGAGAGTACTCAAGTTAAATGTTTATATGCAAAGAACCCAACTAGAGGCTGCATTTTTTTTTTGAGCACAGAGAAATATCAGGGGCATTGGTTCCACATACCAAAAAACCCTTACCCATCATAGTAATTGAATTACATAGTATAAAATTTCACAAGCGTACAGACAGGAATGTGAAATAGCCAGATTGATTATGGAAAGGTAATTTAATTCAATAATAAAAGAAGGATTTGTAAAATTGTTTGGATACTACCATTTTCATGTACATATTGCGTCAGTGGGTTTAAATCGTGGATATCAAGCTGAGCTATGAAAACATGGTCAACTGAGAAATGGAAATAAAAATACCTAACCAGCTAGCTAAACTAACAGGACATTGATCTTATAGTTGGGTGCAACGATCAAAAGGAGTGACCACACATATGCTTTTGCAGTTTGGAGACCTTTTATTTTATTTTTTTTGAGGTGAGACAATCCAATTAAAAAGGTTCATAAGCTGACTAGGTTCGTTATTCCACGGTACTCCACGCTATTTCTGTTTGCTTTTTCATCTATGCCCTGGAGTCGCCACTTGGGTCGATGACAGGAGGCGCCGGGGGTGGAGATGACACTTTCTCCTTGACACATATGTAGCACTTCATACTTGTTTTTTTTTTTTCTTGTTTTGTTTTATTGTTTTGATGTTTTATGCACCTACACGAATTGATATTTTGTATAGAGACTCTACTAAACTACCATTCCACAACTTTACATACTTGCTATGTCTCTAACCGCGTTTCTCTCTGTTCCTGGTATCTGTATGTTTTGTTGCAGGGCAACCTGCTGCACCTCAACCAGGACATTACATATATTGATATGTCTATTTTGAATGTATGCAGAATAGGTTGCGCATTTCCTAAGTGCGTTCTTCTCCTTTGTTTTTGATTCCTATTAACATGCACAGGGCCATTTAACAGTCAGCCTAGTATATGACATTGCCGCCTGAATCCCCACATATTGATCTGTTTTAAGCTCTTGGGTGAGCTTTTTCTGCTTATCAATTGAAGTCCCCACAGATTCCCTGTTGAATGTTTCTATAAGAAATATTCAGTAGTAAATTTGGCGATTCGTGCAAAGCCACGAAAAAAAGCCATACCCCACACGAAGCGAATGAAAACGAAGTAAAAAGCTAAACATTTTCATCCATTTTCATTCATTCTGAGGCCTTTCACTCAAACTCACTCTTAAAATGCTCTAAACGTTTTCTACCTTCTCTGCGGACCAAAACTGAGCTCCAGTGATCATCAATCAATAAAGGACAGCGGTTGCATTGCACCGCACCAAAACAAAGGTTTTAGATTTTAGAAAGGCTCATTTTTCTAAAATGAAAAGATATGTAGGTGAGTATTTGATGGCCTGCGTATCTTTACATGGAGTCCAGGATAAATGGACACATTTGAACATCTGGTTTTTTTTGGAAGCTAAAGCCCTAAATTCAGTACTTTCTCATAATAAAAACTTTTTTTAAAAAGTATTTTTTTTTACATTTTGCTTAAACTGGATGGTTCAAGCAAAATTTTTAAATGTTAGCACTTTTTTTTTTTTTAGCTATTTTTATTTTTTCCATGGTATTAATTATTTTTTTTATTATTTTACTATATTATCACATTGTGATTAGAAAGCTGGGCTCCATTGAGGCATTTCAGGGACACCACTGAAGATTAAGAAACGATTGTTGATCGCTTACTAAACTCTTTTTAAAAAAGCGCCCTGCCGCCATACGGTCTATGGTGGGCATGGACGCCCCCGGGAGGGGCCAGTCATGGCCCCTGATGCCGATCTCTGTGTTGCTGAATGCAACATTGGGCTGATGATGATCAGATCACTCCTGGCCAATAGGAGTGATCTGACAGGAATGAAGGCCATCTAAATGGAGGAGTCAACTAAAGTAATAAAAACACAAACTATTCATAAAAATAAAAATTGTAATACATAATTATTGCTTGATCACTTGTCAGTGATATTTTATGTCACTGATTATTGATCAGTTTCACTGATCAATGTCAGTGGCCTAAACTTGCCACTAACAAGTGATCTTATAGCGATTTTTTTTTTTTACTATATATATATTTAACAGAATAAAATGCTTGCTCCCTAATCATTGATCAGTCTCACTATCAGCCAGTGACCTAAACAGATCATCATCCCTAATGGTAGGTTTAACCCCTTAAGGACCAGGTTGTTTTAACACTTTTGCGGTGCCCCATGTGCTATTTCCTTGAAGCTGGCAAATGCAATTTAGAAACAGAGAATGTGATGGCAGATAAGAACCATTACGCCCATCCAGTCTGCCCGATCTCTGAGTACTTTCCTTAGTACCTGCCCTTATCCTATATCTAGCTTGGCCTTATGCCTATCCCATGCTTGTTTAAATGTCTTTACTGTATTAACATATACCACTTCGGCTGGAAGGCTATTCCAGCACGTTACCTGCATAAAAGACACTTGGGAGCCAGACATCTTGCTGATTGATGGGGGATAAAATACTCAAGATGCAAATGAGGTTATGACTTATGTGAAATGCATTATTCTGAATCGTTTTGTTGTTATTCAATGTCTCTCATTGTTAAAATAAACCTAACTTTATAGACTGATCGTGTCTTTGTCAGTGGGCAAACGTACAAAATCAGCAGGGGATCAGATCATTTTTTCCTTCACTGTAACAGGTTAGCTATCCACTAACAGGACCCTGGTGTTACCCCTTACGCTATCCACTAACCCCTAACCTAATCCCTAACCCCTCACTAAACTGTTAGGTTAGTTATTTGCATGGTAGTTGGTTCTGAGACATTAACACACATTTGTCCCAAAAAGCATGAGGTGCACCTTCCAAGTTCAACTGTAAACAAGTTTTGTGACAGTGTAATACTGACATACCACACATATGTGGTATCTACATGCGCAGGAGAAATGTGATTTTTTTTGTGTTTTCTTTATTTCAGATATTTCATGGCATGTGAAAAGGCAGAACAAAAACCTCAAACACCTGGGTAGCTATTACATTTGTGGTTACTGTGGGCCACTTAGAAAGGTACGCATGATGTATTTGAAATCTTTTAGGTTTGTTGGGGCCAGTAATGTGAACTATCAAAATTCCAAGTTTGAAAACCAAAATGCACATGTTCCAGTTTTGATCACACAATGTCCAAGAAACAAGATGTAACCATGCATGTAGGGTATTACTGTAGTCGAGGGGGTTTTGGTGAATACAAATCAAGACCTTTCACATATCCACTCAGAAAAAAAACAAGGTACAACTGCAAAGTGGACGTGAAAAATATTTTCTTTTTTGTTACACTAGATTTATAAGTTGCTGGTTTGGAATCAGCTGCTTGGGACTTGCCAACATGCCCCTAATCACATTCCTTGTGCTGTCTAGTTTTTGAATATATATAGGTAAAATTGAAATATATATATATAGGTAAAATTGAAATATGGGACCTCTACTGTGTCTCAAATGAGACATGGGCCCAGCAAACTGGTGTTTCAAAATACCATGTTTGAAAACTGTAATGTGCATGTTTCAATTTTGAACCTGCAGTGCTAAGAAAGTGGGGTATTCCTGTACTCTGCGTGGGGAGGGGTTTGAATACAAATCACAACTTGTTTCAGTAATTTCACATACCCAGGGAAAGAAATATACTGAAATACAGGGTTTGTAAAAAATGGAAAAAGTATGACATTTTACTGCATGTTTGGGAAAGATTGGCAGTGTTAAAATGCCCCTAGTCAAATACTTTGGGATGTCAACTTTCAAAACACCTACACCTTTGTCTAGCAGTTCTTCTTTTTCTTTTTCTAGTAGTTATTGGGGCTTAACTCCCAGCATATCATATTTAACCCTTTAACGGCCATAAAAAAGAAGATATCAAGCAAGGGTGTTTTCAAAATTAGGACAGATAACGAAATAATTTTTGGAGTTTTTTTACCTCCATGTGCACAGGTTATGTATAGTTTTTATAGGTGAAACTGTGGAAAATGTGGCTTTTCTCCCCTAATTCTCCCTACATTTTTAGATATTTTTATACACTAAATGGTGGATTTTGTATAATTATTTTAAAAGATAGCCCTACTTGTCCTGAAAAAGAATAATATATAATGTGTGAGGATGCATTAAATGAGTTAGTGGGCAATCACAGTTGAATAAAGACATAGCAAAAACACAAACAGCTTTGGTCCTTTAGTGCAAGCATGGTTAAAAAAAGTACAGGAGAAGTTTATTTCAGAGGAGAAATGATAGAACAGAACATATTATAAAACTGGAGAGTAAGAGGTTAGGAGGTTAATGTAATGTCAGGATGTTTTACTTTACTGAGAGGGTGGTAGATAAATGGAACAGCCTCCCATCAGAAGTGGTAGAGGCTTCTTTTCCTTAACCGATTCTTGGGGGGGGGATATTAAAAACATATGGGATAATATGGAATAATAACATAAGAAATCAAAAAGTTGTCAAGTGATATTATATTCTTTCATCTTAAAGGCATTATGGAAATCAAAAATCTTTATATGAACTGTATCAAAAGCAGTATGACTGTCACAATTTGGAATGACAGGAACATTAATGTCTCCTAATGTCTCAGCTATGTACCAACAGACCACTGCTGTTCAACCTCCAATCCAGGAGCTCTGTGAGCCATCAATTGGTGACAGCAGTGGGCATTCTCATAAAGAAACTTTCATTTATGATATGTTAAGCAAACTCCTTAAAATGGACTTGAAAACATGGAAAGTTTTACCACTGCAATTTGTTTTCTCTGCTGGTGCTCAAACAGCACAAATAAAGATTGCTGCCAGGCAAAACCTTTTTAAAAACATCCAAGAACAGTGCAAATAACTGACTTACAGTGGCCCCCAGTTATATTGTTCGCAGGCCCCTAGAACACTACAGTTTATTTAGGGATGCGGTAGAAATGGAGCTGAAAGAAGGTTTCCTCATTAAACAGTGACAGAACACCACTCAGGGTTAATAGATCTCAACTGAGTGGCTGTCTTATGTTCTTAAAACACGAGTTTGCAGCTGTCAATTGACCATTGTTTTCTGATTATTATTTGTCTCAGAAATTAAAATGCTGAACAAATTGATGAGTAGGACGATTTGAAGACAGTAAGATCTATTGTACAAGTATTGTTTAACACAAAAAGGCACAATTGTGCATTTTGACTGAATTACTATGGTCATATCTCCTGACTGGGCAATTGGGCAGTAGTTCAATGGGCCAGTAGAGTAGATCGATATCTCCTTTTAAGCCAGCCATTAACACTGTGCCTAGCTGGCACATAGCCCAGTACTGTCTGTTCTTGCACTGTGAGACAGAACAAGGGCATATGGCATAGTGCTCCATCTTTAATGGTGCATTAAGAGCAGAGATCTCTATTGGGGACCTATAGCTATTTGGCAGGTGCAACAGCCCTACTTGAGTATAAAATGTCAGGCTTTACTGAATTTGCATTTGCCAATGTTATTTTTCCCAGGGTTCACAAATGACATAACCAGGACGTCATGAAATCAGTAGGAATTAAAGCCATCAATGTTGCCAATCATTTAAAAGAATCCCAGTGACATCTGTTCTGCTGAAAATCAGATACAATTTTAGAAAACATTTAAGATACTTGAGGCTTCAGTTATAGCTTTATGTATTTTACGTATATGATTCTGTTTTGAGTGTAAAATATTGAGAGTTTGAAAACTTGTCTCCAGACAGCACTGTATTATGTTACCTCTTTTCACTCCACAGTAAGAACTTTACATTGACCACATTAAATCAGAGAATTGCTTGGGATAATTCCACATCTATCTGAGCGCTGCAGACAGCAATGTACTGTTTATCTTTCTGGCATTAAAGGGGTTACCCGGGACAGTCCAGCAATGGGACTTTAAGTCCCGGGTAGCCTCAATCCGGGGCAATGCAGTCGCTCATGAATAAGTTTACAGCAACCGCTCGGCGCCCCCCACTCCCCTCTGCGAGGCCTCCAGCTCAGTCGCGGTGCCGGCATTTCATGCTGAGTGCCGAAATATGACGTCATATGTACAAGAAGTCATAAAATACAGGAATGTACCAGCTGGTATGGGTTCACATCTGTATGGCTTAAACCCTGGCTTTGCACATAACATGGGGCAGCACTTTTAGATAATTATAGATAAGTGGATACAACTCTGGAGCTCCTCATAAGCACCTGCATATATAAGCAAGGTATTTCCAAACAACAAGATGTTTCATTAGTTCCGTGGTGAGACTCCCCCCTCCATCAGGAGGCCGTTACCAGCAGACAGTTGTGTTCTTAGGGGTTGCTGCATGCAGCCCCAAATGAAGGTTTAGGGGCTGAGGAATGCTAAAACAGGCATCAGTATTTTTGATCGCCAAATGCAATAAATAAGCAGCATGTTGCTGAAGCATTTCCCCTCGCTGTATTAACTGCTGCTGGGTAAGTTTACGGTGTGTGTTTCCTTTTGCTCTGAACCTTTTTTATATACCGACTCGTTGTCTGAGAGCTTATTTGATTTAGCACTGTTGTACATACTGAACAAAAACTAAAAGGAACAGGTGCCAAAGTGACAATGTAACGGAATATCAGAGGTCTGGCCTGCTAAAGCCTAGTGATTAGTTCACTTACCATCCTACCAAGGCATTTTGGGCTTGATGACCAGTATAATGACAATAATTGGCGACAATAATTGGATTTAACGAAAGTGAAAAATGCATGTAACCAACGAAAGAGGTTTCCAGCCACAGAATACGCTAAACATTGCTGCAATGTAAATTAATATCTGCACTTTAATCTGGGATTCAATGGCATCCATAGAATATAAGTGCGTGTTAAATCGGCACATTTTAACATTTATTTTACATTTATATTTTCCATGTAAAGTACAAAATGGTTTCACAAAGTCTGACAGAATTTTTGTATGAATCCAGAAAACATCCCAAAAATCAATTAGGGAGGAACGTTAAAAGAAAAAAAGTTCTCAACACAAACAATTGCGAGAAAGAACCCATACCATGTTTTCACCTTTATAAAATGTAATATAAATTAAATCTCTAGGCACTGCTAAGCGTATTGTGGATCACAATATTAAATTAAGCTTTTCAATGTTTGCCTTAATGCCCCCTTTTTACGTATTCAGAGGCCCTTTAGTAATTATTATTACATTTAAGTTCCACAGTAACAGTCATTTAAGTTGAAAAAAAGACAAGTCGATCAAGAAAAAAAGGCAAAGAAAAACCCACAGTAAAGTGATTGTACCTCAAAAAGGTGAAACATTCCTCAGTTTTAAAAAGGGGGAAAATAGCCTCAGGTTTGAAATTCAACAAATTGTCTTAAAAATCGGTTTCTCTACTTTATCTGATTTTTTTTTCTTTCCTTACAACTCCCTTTTGGGTTTTTTCATTAATTTATGACTCCCCTATCGCTTTAATTAAACTAGTCTTCCTCTCTGTTGTCTTGGCTTAACCCCCACCATTATAAAACTCTTGTGTTTCACATCTCATCATTACATCTCCTAGATTATCACCCTCTGACCTTCAACTTTTTGGTGGCCCCGGTGGTCGGGTGTGTCAACAAAGTCATTGCTAGTCCAGTATGGCTGTGTCAGAAGAATGTGATGTTTCATGTAGCATGCACTGGGAGGCCTTCAGGCCTGTGCTGCGGGTTCTGATGTGATTATATGATCTCCCTTACTTGGCCCATTGGGGTGGTTCGGGACTTCTAATGTCTTATAATGGTTGCACCCCGTACTGTTCTACCCCTGGATCTTACTACTTACGTATAGAGGCATAATTATATCTGACACAAATACCCGTTTTCACACAAGACTACATGTTACTGGCTCTTGCAGCAGCTGACTGACATTGAACATTGTTAGTAAATTTGTCTAAGATTATTAAAAAGTCCTTTTCATTTAATGATTTCTCTAACGCAACTCCATTTACAGAATAATTTACACATTTATAGTCTCAAAATGAATGATTTTGCATTAAATAGTATCTGCCACATAGCTGCCCAGCCCACCAATTTGACCATTTCTCCTTGTAGGTAAGTACCATTTAGTTCACACTGTATAACCGTACCTAATTTTGGGTCACCAGTCCTACTTGTGAAAATATGTATCCAAACTAAGCTATCAACTAGCCTGTACATGGTGCCAGTGCAGACGTACATTTAATTTTACAAAGTCAAACTTATAGAAAAACAAATCAAATTCGGTTGGATTTGTGACCAGGAGAAAATATTTTGTGGTCAAGACACAATTTTTACATAATTGTGAACATCATCGTTACATTTGTATAAGAACTTGGTCCTGAGCTCATCAATATGTTGTTTGCAAGATACAGAGGGTGCACTTTCTGTGTAGTTTGGTACTATCATCAATTGGAAGGGGAACCCATAATTATTCTTCTACTTAATGTAAAAATGTCACAACAATGAATACTGTCAGATCTATGCTTCCTTGTGAGTTTTCTTCTGTATATCCTGTTAGGTAAAATGGACCACAATCTGAAACAGGTATATGATGACACCTGGCATCTACTGTAAAATAAGATTAATGTTATGCTTGTTGTGGCTGTTTTTAGAAATGTTTACTTAAAGTAGTACCAGATGCCTGACATCGCCAACATATCTTTTTGTATAAAAATTAGTTTGAGAGACCACAGAACAGGCAGAATTCCAAATCACTGCAGATAGTGTCTTTCCCCATTACATAGGAATTAGCCAATAAATTGCAAGAAAAATGTGTTTTCTATTTTATCCTTTTTCTCTTTTCCTAGTGTGCTAGAATTCCTAGAATTTTTTGAAACAAGGAGGTATTTTTTTTAACTGCACTGCTGATGAAGCAGTTTAAAAGCTAGAGTATTTAGGTTGAAATATCTACTCGTTATACTTCATGTCAATTAAGCAATTTTGGGGCCCCTATAGATATAAATGTTTTTAGTGGCAGAGAATTATAACAATATAATTAACCAAAACAGTGTGCAAGAACCATGGTGGTACACAACACCCCTCAATCTTCTTAGACTAGTTGATGTGTTTTATAGTTGACAAATATTTTGAGGTTAGTTCATTGTTCTGCTGTGTTAAAGAAAAAGAGAAAAAAATACAGAAAACATCCATTTTATAACTGCTTCCAACCCCTTTCTACTGGCTAGGGAGGAACAGGTTCCCTAATCTAGTCAGCAGATAATGACCGATTTTAAAATGCTATATGTGTAACACATCACAATAGTAATATGGTGAAGTTCTACACTATCCATACCTTATAACTTTATAGAATCCATTTCTCCAAAGATACCTCACTCAGGCAGGCTGTCAATATATTTTGCAATTATGTGCATGGTTAATTTTAACAAAAGGGAACCAGAAGTTATATCACCAAACAACCAGACTTAAGACTTTGGAAAAAATATGTCTGCAGAAAATATCATTTTCAGATACATCAAACCTAAAATATCTTACCCTGAGACCTAGCTTGAAAACTGGGACCCACCAACAGAAAGCATAAGACTATATAGGTACATATAGAGCAGAGGGCAAAAGAGCAGAAACATACAGTGCTGCATTACAGTAGGTGCTGTTTTGGGTATTAAAAGTTTCCTGGGTTTGTAAGAGAAAAAAACTGTTTTACTCATTAATAGTGTATATTACTAGCTTTACCCCTCCTCAGAATAGGTTTGCTACTCCAAAGTGTCCTATATCACTGCATTTAATGTGAAAAGTGTCCCTGTTGCAAGGTAAAGAATACCGGTCATTAATAAACACAATAGTCACTCTTTCTTCGGAACACACAGTTATTTGCAGTGGATTAATGTAATGTTTGCCATCTCTCTGTATGTCAAAAGGTAATTGCAGTTACAATCCCTACACAGTTCTTAATTTATAGACATCTGATACTGGAGACAAGAGATACACAATTGCAGTGTTGAATCCTAACCAATACCACATACTGCTGACATGCGGACAGATTTATTGTAAAATAACAGAGCATAAAATGCCAGCACACCCAGAGCTTGGGAGAGGTTTTGTGTATTGGGGGTTTATGTTGGAGAGACTTCCAAAATTTAAATTGGATTTTACAACAGGGTACACTTTGTTCTAGCATTCTGATTAATTTAAATGCTGTTGGAGTTGATCCAAAAACTACTACAATTACACAGAGCTATACGTTTGTTTAATACCACAATATATTAATAATTTCATATTAAGATGGTACAGTATATTGTGTTAGACATTCTTTCTTTGTCATAGTCCTTGGTAGGTCTCATAAAAAACTGAAGCACAAAAGGGATTGTTGTGGCATAACTCGGGTAAATAATTCAAAATCTGATCATTCTAAAAACAGGTACGAAGGATTTCCTCTCAAGAATGATTAGCCCCTTCCATCTTAGTGCCTATGGTAATATGGTAACACTGAGTCTATTGCTAAGGAATTAATGTGTGACACTACTATATCTTAAATAGCATTTGACATTTGTAAGGACCATCTAGGATTTAACTCAAATATTGGGAGTAAGGTTACAGAATGTCCCATCCAGATGCTAAAACTGTAAAATACTAATCTCTTCTGTTACTATCTTCTCTAAAAGAATATGATGTCAGTGGCACAGTATAGAGTGGCTGATATTTCACTGTATTCATTATATTGTAAATATTCAGATCGATCTTGACAGACTGTAATATGACTATCCTAAAAAGCTCTTAAGAGAACCATGATACCCATATACACACCAGAACCACCATGCCAACCTTACCCAACTTTACTAGTTGCAGTGGGCCATGCCAGCTTTGAAGCAACTAGTAGCATTATGAGCATCTCTATATGAGAAAATAAAATATAGCAAGGCTATCTCTAATAGACCAACACAAATCTACTATAATGTAGCACAGCAGCTTCTAAGGGAACCATTTAAAGTAAGCATCTCAGAATGTACTGGCCAATTTAGGCAATTCACATGACACTACAAGTTTGCAAAGTAAACCTAAGAGGTGAAAATCATATGGGCAGAAAGCACACTTGCACAGCATGATGGTGCTTAGAAATTATATGTAAGTTGTTTCTGATGCACAACAGTTTACTTTAATAGACTCTTTGGTATATTTAATTTTATACAGGGCTAGCTTAAACAAAGACTATTAACAGAGACTACGGGCTAAACACAGTAAAAACATGCACATCAGGAAATGTTTTTCTACTCGGGGAACCGTAAATGTTTTGGAATGCCTACTGGGCATAATGAACGAGACCAAAAATCTCAAGGCAAATCAGGAACTAATTAGATGCTGAGAGGGAGGGAAGCATTAAAACTTAAGTTTAATCAGTTGGACCGATCCTGTGCTCTCCACATATAAGGAGATGTCTTAAATTCTATGGTTTCTGACAGGATGAGGAGTATCTTAAATCCACTCTAGGGGGACATTGCCACTCAATGCCTTCAAGGTTCCTCAAGTTATACAAACATATGTTTAAGATTATGTTTTCCCACCTTATCACTATGTGAGCCTCCCAAATGTGACACTTAAACAACCAGGGTCTGATACATGTGTAACTAATTTACTGAGTGAAATGTTGAAATGCCTTTTTGTACATGAAAATCATGCACATTGCCTTCTGTCATGCACTCTGACAAGCCACTGCTTGTCTCTGTCCTATACTTTATGACCACCCTTGCCCTTGTTACTATCATAATTGGTCTTTATATAGCAACATTATAATTGAATTCCACTGAAGCCACAAATCAAGAGATCCAAGAGAAGGTTGGAGGAAAAATAAAGTATTATGTTTGCTTCAAATAGATAGCTCTCCACAATCAGACTCCTCAATGTAGGTATCAAGACCGCTTAGTAAAAGAGCTACAGATTGGGGAGACTGGAAATGACATCCCTTTTAACATCTATTCTTGCACATAATACATTATAAGGCAATGATAAAAATAGCTACACAGCAGAAAGCATATCATGTATGCTATCATTCAGTTTCCAAAAATAATTCAGCACTGTTCTGTGGGTATGACATTAGAACTATCAAAGACACCAGTGTGTAGCTTATGGTCTGCACAAAAGCCAACCATACAGGTTGCAATACCCTGTCAAATGTGATCGTACATTATATATTGCTGTATCAGAGAAAAATGAAATATAAATTACAAGGTTTTACATATTTACATTTTGTTGACATACTGAACCCAACTTCAATGGAACTGTCAAATTATCATACCTTCTAAAATGGACATGGAGTAGTGCATTTTTTCTAGAGGGTGTGGCTAAAGGCATGGCAGAAGACACTTATTCAGTCATTTTACGTGACACTGTAACCAACAAGTTATAGCTTTATTCGGATTTAGGCACAGTGAAGGAATTTTTGCCCACTGACAAAGACATGACCAGTCTATAATTGTAATGGTAGGTTTATTTGAACAATCCTCTATCAATCAGCAAGATGTCTGGCTCCCAGGTGTCTTTTATACAGGTAATGAGCTGAGATTAGGAGCGCTCTTTTAAAGGCAGTGCTCCTAATCTCAGTTTGTTACCTGTATAAAAGATACCCGTCCACAGAAGCAATCAATCAGATTCCAAACTCTCCAACATGGCCAAGACCAAAGAGCTGTCCAAGGATGTCAAGGACAAGATTGTAGACCTACACAAGGCTGGAATGGGCAACAAGACCATCGCCAAGCAGCTTGGTGAGAAGGTTACAACAGTTGGTGCAATTATTCGCAAATGGAAGAAACACAAAATAACTGTCAATCTCCCTCGGTCTGGGGCTCCATGCAAGATCTCAGCTCATGGAGTTTCAATGATCATGAGAACGGTGAGGAATCAGCCCAGAACTACATGGGAGGATCTTGTTAATGATCTCAAGGCAGCTGGGGCATAGTCACCAAGAAAACAATTGGTAACACACTACGCCGTGAAGGACTGAAATCCTGCAGCGCCCGCAAGGTCCCCCTGCTCAAGATAGCACATGTACAGACCCGTCTGAAGTTTGCCAATGAACAACCGAATGATTCAGAGGAGAACTGGGTAAAAGTGTTGTGGTCAGATGAGACCAAAATCGAGCTATTTGGCATCAACTCAACTAGCCGTGTTTGGAGGAGGAGGAATGCTGCCTATGACCCCGAGAACACCATCCCCACCATCAAACATGGAGGCGAAAGCATTATGCTTTGGCTGTGTTTTACTGCTGACAGGACAACTTCACCGCATCAAAGGGACGATGGATGGGGCCATGTACTATCAAATCTTGCCCTCAGCCAGGGCATTGAAATGGGTCATGGATAGGTATTTCAGCATGACAATGACCCAAAACACACACGGCCAAGGCAACAAAGGGGTGACTCAAGCAGAAGCACATTAAGGTCCTGGAGTGGCCTAGCCAGTCTCCAGACCTTTATCCCATAGAAAATCTTTGGAGGGAGCTGAAGGTTCAGGTTGCCAAACCCGGTGGCCAACTACGAGAAACGTCTGACCTCTGATTGCCAACAAGGGTTTTGCCACAAAGTCATGTTTTGCAAAGGGGTCAAATACAATTGAAAATAATAATTGTTTCAGGCTACTGTCTGGACTGCTGAATTATATTCAAGTGCATATTGTGTTCTTGGGTGTCAGTGTTCTGAGGCAAGAAAAAGCACTTGCTCACTCTTCTGGAACTTAGCCAAAAGCACAAAAGCTTTGGTGATTGCACAAAAGCAATCAGGGGTAATTCCAGGTAGTCAATTACATTGACATGAATGAAAAAGCATGTATAAACACCATCAAATCCATATATACATATCGTTATGCTGCAACATTTTTTTTTCCAACAATGCTAAAAAACAAAACTACATCAATAATAATTTCACACCAAAAATCCATTAAGAGCTTTTAAATACCGTATTGGCTCGTATATAGGCCGCCCCCGTATATAGGCCGCACCCTAAATGTTTGGTGCTTTTTTAAAGAAAGTTTTTTTTAATAGACATGCTGCCACTCTGCCCCCCCCCCGAGATATGCTGCCACTCTGTCCCCCCCCCGAGATCCTCCTCCCCCCGAGATATGCTGCCACTCTGCCCCCCCCCCCACACGACTTACCAGAGCGGATTCCCGGGTGTCTTGCGGGGCCGGCGGTAGACATCTACGCAATACACATATACAACTTCCGGTGCCGGGACTCAGCGGATGTGCCAGCACCGGAAGTTGCATACGCGTATTGCGTAGGTGTCCCCCGCCGGCCTCGCAAGTCACCCGGGAGTCTGCTCTGGTAAATCTTGGGGGCAGAGGTAAAACGCATCGTGCGGACGTTCACCGGCTGCGGCGATGCGCGTAAACAACCTCCGCTGCCGGCACGTCTGCACAATGTGCTTTAACAATCTCCCTTGCCGGGACTCCCCCCGTGGGAATTCCCGGCAAGGGAGATTGTTAAAGCACATCGTGCAGACGTGCCGGCAGCGGAGGCTGTTTACGCGCATCGCTGCTGCCGGTAAACGTCTGCACGATGCGCTTAGACAACCTCCCGTGCCGGCACTCCCCCCATGGAAAGTGTCGGCAGGGGAGGCTGTCTCAGTGTATCAGAGAGTAGGATACGGGTCCCCTGCACCGCTGCGGGGAATCTGTATCCTAACCCTGCTGCCTGCCCTCGGGCGCTAGACCCCAAATATAGGCCGCACCCCCACTTTAAAGACTTAAAGTGGGGGGAAAAAGTGCGGCCTATATTCGAGCCAATACGGTATGTTAGTACAATTCTGCAAACTGGATTTTTTTTAAACAAATGTTTTGAGGCATGGCTGGCTTAGCACGAGAAGATAACAGGATGTGCTTTAATGTGCTCATATGTTGTCAATTATTGCCGACCAAGAATGAAATGGGTACAAAGGTCTTATGCATGAGACTCTTAAATCCTGAGACTCAACACTTACTGGAAAGCTATCACTTTTTCTGCAGCATTATTATCTAAGGGCCGCGATACGGAATATGCTGGCGCTATATATAAAATAATAATATTAGCTATGCATCCCATAAAATGAAACTCACACATATTGGCTAGCTCCTTTTCTACAAAAAAAAAGGAAAAAAAAATCTAATATTCACTTGATTTGAAGAGAATATATCTAAAACAAGCAGTGAGGCAATGTTCCTGATAGAAAAAAACTTGACACTCTGGAACAACAAAGAAAAGGAGAAATGTGTCATGTTTTTAATCAACTAATCTAATATGCCTAGAAAGCTTAATAAAATACAGGGAAGCATCTTCTGCCAAACAAAGGGGGGGGTATTGTTTCTTTGCAAATTATAAGAGGGAAGCAGTAAAAGCTGCACAACTGTTCTTGGATGGTTGGGAGAAATTTCTCTCGAAGGATGTGTGGGTACCATTATTTATTCATGGCTGTGTTCTTAGGCAAAAATGAGCCCACTTCCTTGACTGAGAAGCAACCCCACACATGAAAGGTCTCAGGAAGCTTTACTGTTGGCATGACACAGGACTGATGGTAGCGCTCACTGTCTTCTTCGGATAAGATTTTTGCTGGATGCTCCTAGTGATCGGAAAGGTGATTCATCAGAGAAAATGACTTTGCCCCAGTCCTCAGCAGTCTGTACCTTATGCTGAATATCAGTCTGTCCCAGATGTTTTTCTGGAGAGAAGTGGCTACTTTGTTGCCCTTTTTGATACCAGGTCATCCTCCAAAAGTCTTCGCCTCACTGTGCGTCCAGATGCTTGCTGAACTTTCTTGGGCGCCCTGATGCATTCTTCACAACAATTGAACCTCTCTCCTTGAAGTTCTTCATGATCTGATAAATGGTTAATTTAGGTGCAATCTTACTAGCAGCAATAGCCTTGCCTGGGAAGCCCTTTTTGTGCAAAGCAATGATGACAGTACGTGTTTCCTTGCAGGCAACCATGGCTAACAGAGGAAGAACAATGATTTCAAGTACCACCCTCCTTTTAAAGCTTCCACTCTGTTATTCTAACTCAATCGGCATAACAGAGTGATCTCCAGCCTTGTCCACGTCAACACTCTCACCTGTGTTGAGGGAATCAGTGAAATGTTTTTTGGGATTGAGTTCATTTTCATGGCAAAGAGGGATTTGCCATTAATTGCAATTCACTCGATCACTCTTCATAACATTCTGAGTATATGCAAATTGCCATCATCTAAACTGAGGTAGGAGACTTTGTGAAAATTAGTATTTGTGTAATTCTCAAAACTTTTGGCCACGACTGTACAGGGGGCCCAACTGCGATGGGGTCCATCCCTTCTGTCTCCTCATGCTGGTTCAAAATTGCTCAGAAAAGGCCCTCCCGAGCTCCTCCTCTGCACAGACTGTCAGGTAGGAATGATTTGCATAGCTGGTTCAATTAGGGGCATATTTTAGTGAACTACATTTCCCATGATTCCCAGGGTAAGCAAAAAAAAAACAAACACTCCACACATGTAATAAGATATGACAAAAACAGTGGTTTTGATTTTTTTTCCCATGAGGGTAGTCTTATATGCAGGCATTTTCTTTTTTTCCTCCTCAATAAGATCCAAAATTTGAGGGGCCGTTTTATAATAGGACAAATACGGTACATAACAGGACACTGAAATATGCAAGCGCCCCTGCCATGTGCAACATCTATTTTTATAGTCAGCAGGCCGAATTCTACTTGGTGAATTTCTTTACTGCTAATAGCAATTAACTGTAGGCCACACCGGCTCTATAGGGGCAAACTGATTACATCATTCTGCACTTAATACAGTGCCAGATCTCTTCCTCATTAGCACTGAATCTCTGTCAGTAACCTAGAGGCAGCCATTCGTAAAACCTACATTGGCAGAATTTACCGCAATCTTTAGCCTGATCTGTTGCAGGTCCACCTGCTCATTTTTCTAAAGGCACCCCCATTCAAGATATAAGCAAGCATTTTACATGATCACTCAGTAAACGTAAGTCATACTCTGCATATTTTCAGCAGGTGTTCACATACACACACACATATATATATATATATATATATATATATAATGGTGGCTAAAGGCCACAGTGATGCTAATGAGAATAGGCTTCACATTACCAAGGAAAAGAGAAGAGTCCAATCATTATTTTTAGTACCGTAAAGCTGATCCTTTTCAGAAATACATTTTCCTAGAAACCATTAATGGCTCATGAAGGGTGAAATGACTTTGCAGGTCTTATTACTTGCCCTTAATACTATATTTAATTAACAAGGGAACAAGGTATAGTTATGGTGAACTTTAACTAGAATTACGCAGAATGCCAACTTTGTCTGGGAATGGGCATAGTGAGACGGTTTCAACAGGGTAAATGTCTACAGATGTGTATATATTATCTTTGAAAACAGAAAGTGTCTGTGCTGTTGCATGTCACATGCCATTTAATATTTGGACCACTAGTCTGACACCTGTTTCATTTATTTCAGCCACTGAATAAGCCTCTTGCACAGATGTCAAAACATTAATGATGTCAAAAAATTAATGATGTCATAGTTTTGATTCTGGGCCAAAAAAACCTGCATCTTAGTTAAGAACTGGCACTTCTATTACTAACGCTGTGATTTTTGACATAAATACAGAACCTATAGCACTGGAAAGAAAAACAACAATAAAGGCTGTAAAAGAGATGAAATCTAGCAATGTAATTATATGGATAAATTAAAACACCTGCACTGGATTTGATTATTACAGAGACAGAACGCATATGGTTCTGAAGAAACTGAGGGTGATAATGAAAATCAATAAATAATAAAAATGTCCTGAAGTACACATTCCCTCCCTGTTACACAAATTACGATATTTGTGTGTGGATTACCGATGAGATGCAGAATGATTATACCGTACTACAGATTTATTAGATGGACACAGAATACCTGAGCAAGACTTTTTTTATAATATTTCATTGCATTTCACACTTTGCAAGACCGCTTTTACATATAATGTAGAGAGGAGTATCATAAAGACGTGCAGTCAATTTAATTTACCTGTCTATAAGTGCATATGATGATTTCTCGAAGGTGATAATGCATGGGAGTCATTGTCTCGCTAACGCTGTCGAGTGCCATGTCCACTTCCTTCTTCATTCTGTGCCCATCCGGCAGAAGCTGAACAACCTTCATCACAACCTAAAAAGACACAAGCTTTTAAAAAAAAAAAGTAGCCATCCCAACTCCTCTTTAATGTCAAAACTGTAAACATAATTTCCATCAACAATACTTTATAGTCATACAAACACAAGTGCGAAAATGTATGCCGATAAACAGATCATACGTACTTACGATACATACATTCAAAGGGTATGATAAAATTAGACTTGACAGACTAAGACAAACTGATACATTAGGTAAAGGTGGACCTGCTTGAATTTTCAGTATATCACTCAAAAGACACTATTTCAATATTTGAAATAATTTGGTGGGCATTAGTTTGGCTGCAACTGAATATGTTTTACTTCTTTTTCTGTAACAGGTCTTTGGGGGATCTGACTGTGATAGCCCATGTCTCGGTTGGGCAGCACTTATGTAATAACACATTGCAACTGGCTATAGATCAAGATGTGAATTAGCCCCTGCTGCAAGCTGGCACATAGGCCCTGTACCAATTGCACAACACTCACCAGAGTCTAGATAGAAGAATAAAAACAAGACATGGTCGCATATTTACTACAATTTTGAATGTTTTTTTTTTATAGTTTACTAATCACAGTGTGATTAGAAAGCTGGGCCCCATTGACTTGCATGGTTGAATGCAATACCTGTATGGAAAATTGTTTATTTTTTTAAATGATGCCTCCATCTTGCGAGTAGCAAAAACGTGCGTCCGGTGAGGGGCCACACATTACCCCTGATGCCGATATATATATATTTGCCTGGGGTGGGTTGATATAGATATAGAGAGAGATCTAGAGAGATATAGAGAGAGAGAGCGATATATATATAGAGATCTAGAGAGATATATATAGAGAGAGAGATATAGAGAGATATAGAGAGAGAGAGATAGATATATATAGAGAGAGAGACAGAGAGAGATATATAGAGAGAGAGATATATAAAGAGAGAGATATATATAGAGAGAGATATATAGAGAGATATATATATATATATATATATATAGATATATATATATATATATATATATATCTATATATATATATATATAGAGAGAGAGAGAGATATACCGTATTGGCTCGGATATAGGCCGCCCCCGTATATAGGCCGCACCCTAAAAGTTTGGTGCTTTTTTAAAGAAAAAGTTTTTTTCTTTAAAAAAGCACCAAAAAAACATGCTGCCACTCTGTCCCCCCCCCGAGATATGCTGCCACTGTCCTCCCTCCTCGAGACATGCTGCCACTGTCCTTCCCCCGAGATATGCTACCACTGTCCTCCCTCCCCGAGATATGCTACCACTGTCCTCCCTCCCCGAGATATGCTACCACTGTCCTCCCTCCCCGAGATTTGCTACCACTGTCCTCCTCTGCCCCCCCCCCCACTTACCGAAGCAGACTCCCGGGTGTCTTGCAGGGCCGGCGGGGGACATCTACGCAATACAACTTCCGGTGCCGGCACTGGATGTGCCAGCACCGGAAGTTGTATACGCGTATTGGAAGATGTCCCCCGCCGGCCCCGCAAGACACCTGGGAGTCTGTTCCGGTAAGTCCGTGGGGTAGGTGGGGGCTTAGACAACCTCCCGTGCCGGCACCCCCCCCCCCCCATGGGAAGTGCTGGCAGGGGAGGCTGTCTAAGCGTATCGGGGAGTAGGATGCAGGTCCCCTAGGATCTGTATCCTAACCCCGCTGCCTGCCCGGCGCCCGGGACTGCATGTCCCGGGCGTCGGGCGCTAGACCCCGGATATAGGCCGCACCCCCACTTTAAAGACTTAAAGTGGGGGGAAAAAGTGCGGCCTATATTCGAGCCAATACGGTATATATAGAGAGAGATATAGAGAGAGAGAGATATATAGAGAGAGATATATAGAGAGAGAGATATAGAGAGAGAGATATAGAGAGAGAGATGAGATATAGAGAGAGAGAGATATAGAGAGAGAGAGATATAGAGAGAGAGATATAGAGATAGAGAGATTGTAATTCGGGTATCTCACAAATCCAGTATCATAATCGTGAGTGGTGGCAGACTACCTGGGGGGATATAGGCAGGATTTGTGGGGTTAATTTGGTGTAATATATGCCTTGTTAAGGGTTGAAGTTAGTAAATCCAGAGGCCTGGTACTATTAACCCCTTCATGCCCACACCCTCCAAGCAGTCACGGCTTGGCAAGTAGCCCTGACCGTGAAACCTCAACATTAGCGAAGAAAGCAATCATAGACACGTCATTAGTCATTAAGTGACTGCTTTTCCGTGACGGGCCTGGCACATCATCGGTCGTTATGGGGTTAACATCTGTATTTTTAAATACAATTCAGGCTCATATGTACATAATTGTGACTTTCAGGTTAAAAAAAAATATGGTAGCTTAAAACCAATTATACATTCTCTGCTCCTAAAAAAAAAACAGGACCAGCTGAGAGTTGTGAATGTAGCATATTTGCTAGGCCCATCATGACCGATGTACTGTTTCAGTTTAACAATATTAGAAAGACTCCTGTCATATATGTCATCACAATGAGCAGAAGTTGAGTCGCCTAGCAAGGAGTGGGCCCCAAGCTAAGCGGAAAGGGACTTAGATGATCCCAACAGTGAGGAGGCTCAGGTGTAGGCAGGTAACGCTCGGTACTGAGTGTAGATTGGTGTGTTGGTACACAGTGCAGGTATTCAGAGAAGCCAGGTACAATGCATAGGTAGAGTAACGAAGGATCAGAATAGCTAGGCAGAATAGTAGTCAGGCAAGGGTCAAGAACAGCAACACAAATTCCAACGTCAATAAACAGAATAGCAGGACCACAACAGGTCCCCTGTGCTTAGGAGTTCCACAGCACCCAGCAAGCTCTGCCTCCAGCCGCGCCACAGGTGTGCCTTCAGATGTGATCGCACAGCCGCGCAGATCCACTGCTCGGGACCTCTGTGCCAGCAGACAGCTGTCTATGGGCAACCGGTCCCAACGATGTGACTGCTCCTAGTTGATATTGGAGTGCCACAAAAAAAACCCACAATAGCTGTGATGTTAAATTCAGTCTCAACAAGGTTGATATAATGGAGGAGACACACTCTCTAAGAGAGCTGAAAGTCAGGATGTTTTACCTCAAACTCTCCTTTGGTATACTTGGCATCTGGCACACTTACAATTTCATCCTCAGTCATTTCAGGAATGCTCTGCAAGAAGGATAAAGAGACAGACAAAATACATAAAATGTTTTGACAAGAATATGAAGATAGGACAATCTCCTATTAGATATTATAATTACAGCCTTGATTTGTTCAGCTAGTAAACTATAATAGACTATCCTCTATATGCAGTAATAAACAGCGATTCTATGGTTAGCTGAACACTGGGGGCATCAATTCTAGCTACACATTCACATTCTAAGAGTGAGGTTGCAAACATTCTTTAGAGAAAATGTGACGTCATCAACTAACAAACGTCTTCACACAAATAGTATTTTGAACCCAGAATTCATTTTTAGAAATCTGGTCCATGGTTTGTGATTTAGTACTTACATTGAAATGCCAGAGGGTGAGTAAGGCAATAACCATTGCAGTCGTTGTCCTCCCTTTGCCTCCGTGACAGTTAAATACAAAAGCAGCTTTGGAGTCCTCTGCAAGGATGCTCTTCATAGACTGGAGAATCCTGTCAAAATCCTGTATGACAAATGGTACAATTCAAAACACCTGCCTTCGTAAAACAGGAGGGCAGCTATGGCTGTGCAGAGGATTATTCTATTTTTTGTTTAACATCTGGAGAACCAACTGTTGGGTACTGGTTATATAGCACAGGAGTGTCCAACCTGCAGCCCTCCAGCTGCTCCAGGACTACATTTCCCATAATGCTCTTTCAGCTAAGGGGCAAGCTGAGGAGTATGGGAAATGTAGTCCTGCAGCAGCTGGAGGGCCGCAGATTGGACACCCCTGCTATAGCGCAGTGATAAATGAGTTTGATTGCCTCTTCTGGATATGTTTTTACGAGGGAGGATCACATGATCCGTGTTAAAATCTAGGCCCCTCTAGGCTCAAAAATAACTGGAACCCCTATGCAGTAAAGAACTCTTGATGCCAGTGATCGAATAGGAAATAGTTTTACCCTTGTTCCATTAAATTCCCTATGGGGATGTCCTATATGTAAAGCTGAAGTTTAATAGTACATTGTAAGTACCATTACCTGCTCCCTAGGGGCACAGAAATCTGGAATTGGAATCCTTCTGTACACCAGCCCTGGGCACGTACTCTTCTGTTGGTTAAAAACCTCCTGCACTGTCTGGCACGTCTTAAACATTTTCATCTGTTTGTCCTGTTCGAGGTAAACATCCAACCACTTCTGAGAGGTAAGGACATGATTTGCCACAGTCGCCTCTAACTTCTGAGAATGAGAAAAACAAAAAGGTGCTTAGGCAGGAAAATGTATAATTTCATTAGTAAGCATTTACCATAAACATCACTTTATAATGCATTAGCGCATACGTTTAATCAGTGGCATACTTTAGCCTATGGTGCCAGCAGAGGGTCTGCCACCTAACAGGCGGCCCACCTCTTACTCAACAGACCGGATGGGAGATCAGAGATTTGCACTATGGGGTAAGCAGGCACAGCCTCCATATAATGCGGTAAGGAGCAGTCATTCTCTGCTAGGGGAGTCAACTTATATGCACTGCTGTGTTTATTGTTACAATATAATACATAAGAGGGAGAAGCACCAAATCAACTCCCTTTCCATGAGCCCTTACTATGGCTCATATTGTTAATTTATAAGAATCACTATGCTTTATCATTATAACTTCATATACCGACTATAGTTGATGATATTAACTTACTAATGTTTGCCGTTCACTAAGCAAATTTTCAGACTTAAAAAAATATATACACTGCCCTCTTGTGGTCATAATTCGAAAGCAATTGCTTATTTTTAATCTTAATTGTGACAGCTGAAAAAGGACATATTAAAGGGCATGAAATCATTAGCTTGTATTTAGTATCCTCGATGGCTAATCTTCTGTTTAGTCCCTTTAATACAAACCATTAAATATATAGGTGGCTATTTTTAAAAGAGAAATCCTGGTGCAAAATGCCTGACACTAACATTTTTTAATTTACCATTATAATAGCCAGGCTCTGCATTGTGCATGTCATTTCAGCAAAATTCTAGTGGAAACACTTTAGAGTACATTTAGCAACTTTCAAAATATCTTTCACTTTCAACCTAGAACATCCTTACCTGAATTAATGCGAGTAATTTAAATTTACTCTAAATATTCTAACTATAAAGTGAATATCAATAAAACTGTTCTTATGGCAAATAATTTAAGCCAGGAAGAATTAAGATTTATAAAATCCAATTTTGATTTCACCTGGGCCAAAGATTATATAGAATACCTAGGGATTAAGATTACTAAGGACCCTGCAAGGACAGTAGAGACTAATTTTCTACCATTATTAAGATCTACAAATAAAACTTTAAATGACTGGAAAAGGAAAGAAATTTCCTGGACCGGTAGAATAAATACTATCAAATCATATATCCTTCCCAAATGGATATATTTATTTCAGATGCTACCTCTACAAGTCCCCAAATCTTGGCTACGTATGATCCAGACAGCTTTTAATAAGTTCATTTGGTTAAATAAAAAACCTAGAATAAGTCTAACACTCCTCTCTAAGAAAACCAGAGAAGGAGGTCTTGGAATACCAAATATTGTGGAATAACATGATGCATGTATGTTAGCCCATGTAATGGCCTCCCAGATAAAGGAAGCTAGAGACGAGATATGGTATCAACTTGAAGGAAAAATGATTGGTTGTGGAGATATTGCATCTTTACCATGGATCATAAGATTTGGAAGTAGGGAAAAAATATGGAGAGAAAGATCTCTAGTCCTAGAAAGCACACTAGAAGTATGGGAACGGACCAAAAAAAAAAACTAGGCTTACATAATACGTTAGGGAATTTTCTCCCCTTAGATGTAATCTCAGGCAATATAGATAATCTAAATCTAAACCCATGGAAACAAGCAGGTATTTATATTGTTCAAGATCTATACCTAGACAATGAACTTAAATCTTTTCCCCAGATTCAGGAGGAGTTCTCTATACCCTCCAAAGAGATATTCTCATATTTAAGAATTAAGGGCTTTATTTCAAAATGTAAACTACTGTATAATGGAGAAGATCTGAAACAACTTAAAAGAATGTATAGTATGAGGAATACTAAGGGTATGATTTCTAGATGCCTAACCCTCATTAGATCCCATCAAAATTATACGCAGATTCCGGCAATTAAATTATGGGAAAGGGATTTAAGGAGGACAATACCTTGGGAATCTTGGTTAGATTCGATACGGTGGGTTAATAAAGCTATACGTTGTCTGAATACTAGGGAAAATTTCTATAAGCTGGGTTACAGATGGTACTATGTCCCTTCTAAATTAGCAAAAACGTATGGAAAAACAGAAGCAATATGTTGGAGATGTGGATCTGAAAATGGGGACTACATACATACCTGGTGGTTATGCCCTCAAATAAAAGATCTTTGGAGAAAGGTCTTTGACCATATCGAGAGACTGATTGGATTTAAGTTGCCCTTTACCCCAGATTTTGCTCTGGATTGTCCATCAGGTCCAAAGGTAGATAAATATTTAATAATTCATATACTTTTGTCTACTAAGATACTGATAGCCAAATTCTGGAAAAGTACCGTATTTATCGGCGTATAACACGCACTGGTGTATAACACGCACCCCCATTTTTGAACAAAAAAACTGAACAAAAAAAACTTCATCAGAATCACTGCTATCTGGGAAACCACACACACAGTAAGACACACACACAGTAAGACACACACACAGTAAGACACACACACCCTAACCCCCCTTCTCAGGATCTCCCCTCTCTCTCCCTAACCCCATCCCGGTCACTTACCTTCAACTCCTGTGTTGGAAGCGTGAGGCGTTTGTCTCGGGTGCCGGCGCTTCACTGCTGAGCGCCGGCACCTGAGACAAACGCCTCACGCTTCCAACACAAGAGTTGAAGCGCTGAGGCAGGCGGCGGAGGCTGAGGCAGGCGGCGGAGGCTGAGGCAGGCGGCAGGCGGCGGCGGAGGCTGAGGCAGGCGGCGGCGGCCGCCAGCAGAGGAGTCCTGGATTTCTGTCAGTCAGGGGGGCCCGAGAGTTGCCGAGCGGTCGTCCTCAGCAACCGCTCGGCACCCCTTGGGCCCCCCCTGACTGGCAGAACTCCAGAGCCCGGTCGCAGTTGCGACCCCGGTAGTTCCGCCACTGGCTCTAAGATTTATCGGCGTATAACACGCAGGTAGGATTTCAGCTTCAAATTTTAGTTAAAAAAGTGTGTGTTATACGCCGATAAATACGGTAATAAGATCCCCCAGTGGTCAGAGATAAGATTACGATCATTATACCATTGTAAAATGGAATTGGGCATAACAAAATCAGTCGGACATAGTATAAGTAAGATTAAACAATGGGAGAAATGCCTACAGCTCCTGGAAATTGTGTAGTAGGAGATTTATTGCTTCCCTATAATATTGTTGCATCCCGAACCAGAGGTTTATTCGTCATTGTCTGTCAACTTTATGTATTATTGTTTATTGTAAAAATTGTCTTTTTTTATGTATGGAAAATTAATAAAATTTTGATATGAGAAAAAAAAAAAATATCTTTCACTTTAAAGAAATTTAGTATTGTAGTGAGTGAAGAAACAGATAATCAAATTTACGGAAGCTTGCAAAGCTGGGCCCTCTTCTCCTTCTGTACCAGTATGTTTTTAACGTTTGTTAATGTTATTATACTTTTTCTGTTAAATATTGTCACCAGGGATGCGCAATTCGTATCACCCGACGCATGTAGTTTTTTTGTCCCCATTTAGCCCTGCTGTTTGTTTTTAACACCCAGTTTGTTCATTAACTTATTTTAAATAACCGAAAAATTTTCATATTGGTTTTTATCCAATAAATAATGAATAAAAAAAACCCGAAACAATCGGCCAATCAGTTATGAAAATAATCCTTAGTTGCAGCCCTATGCATATCCTCCACTCCAGGTCGCCACTGAAGCCTATTCCCCCTATGCTGTGTTGTGCCTGCGCCGAATATGATGTCATTTCATGATTTCTTCAATTATATCAAGTCCTCCAGGTTCTGATGCAGTTAAATATCACAAACATGACAACGCCACTGCCAGAGGCCTGCAAGTTGCATTTGTTGTTCTGGGGTCTTTGCTGTCACCCTGGATGAAATTACATCTCTTTCGTTGAGAGATTTTGGTGGAAAAAACAATGCTGGTGATTTACTGTTGTGAGTAGTTTGCTGAAGCCTGAAACCCCTACAGAGCTGTATAACACAGAAATTACTTCACGGCATGATGTGGTTTCGAAACTATATACTATATGGCCAAGGGTATGTGGACACCCCTCTTATTTATTACGCTTTAGTGTTTCACTAACACCCATTGCTAACAGGTGTATAAGATCCAGCACATAGGCATGCCATCTCCATGGAGAAATATCTGGAATCTGTCATACTGAAGAGCTCAGTGACTTTAAATGTTGCACCGTTACAATACGCCAACTTTGCCACAAGCCAGTTTGTGAAACTGTTGCCCTGCTAGATCTGCCCCAGGCCATTGTAAGTGCTATTATCGTGAAGTGGAAATGCCGAACAACAGGTCACCGACAAAGCAGTAGACCACGTACAATCATACTGTCGAGTGCTGAAGCGTGTAGTGCGTAAAAATCCCCTGTCCTCTGTAGCATAACTCGCTACAGAGTTCCACACTGACTCAGAAAGAAACATCAGCACAAGCACTGTGTGTTGGGAGCTTCATGAAATTGTTTTCCATGGATGAGCAGCTGCACACAACTGCACTATTCCAAGCATCGACATAAAGACACAGTTTGATGAGTCTGGTGTGGTGGAACTCAAGTGGCCTGCACACAGGCCTGACTTTAATCACACTGAACACCTTTGAAATATGATAGCAAGTCAGACCTTCTCATCCAGCATCAGTGCCTGACCTCACAAATGTTCCTTTGGTTGAATGGGTAAATATTCCATTCACACTTTTCCACAAAAAATTGTGGAAAGCATTCCCAGAAAACGTTATAGATGCAAAGGTGGGGGGAACTAAATAATAATGCCTGAAGTTTTGGAATGGGATATTCAACAAGCTCATATGGGTGTGATGGTCAGGTGCCCACATACTTTTGGTCATACAGTGTATTTTGGGAAGGGCAGACTTCAAAAATGTAATAACTTTAATTGGATTGAGTTTTCTATGAGTGCATAAACAGTTTCACAACAGGAAAATTCATGTTTAAAATACCACGCAAACCCCATCTATACATAATACACATATACAGTATATACATAATACAACCCAAAACAGATATGAAAAATATTCAAAAGCGAGAATCCACAGAGGTAAAGTAAGTACAGTAGATACTGGTCAAAGACTTTACTTTTACAAAAATGCTGATTTGCCATTATCAATAATCACCACTTATTACCTCCAGTTGTTCTGGGGATGTTACAGGTACTGCAATAGGTTGCTCCAAATGTTCTGGTTCCCTAAGGGTGTAGATCTGCTCGTTGCCCTCCAACACAATATCCTCTCGAAGGTTCACCCATAGAATGTTGGAATATTTTCGCTTGGCATCAGTCAAGTAATTAAGGACACAACCTGTAGCCTGAAGCAAATAAATCAATGGCTTCTTAATAAGAGTGTAGAATTACTGGTGATGTGGCAATGTGATTTAAATTATACAAATCTTGTCCAGAAGTTACAATTTAACATCTTTGTAATATAGCAAAACTTTGAAGAGCCACACAATTTTAAGTGGAATGCCGCCTCTAAAAAGCCTATTAGGTTTAGTGGATGGACTCCTGTACTATTTATTAACATTAGGCATATTTTACCTTGGAGTTTGGTTGGGCAGTTCCATAAATTGACATCTTAGGCACCCTTCGAAAGTTGGCAACGCTCATTTCTTTCATAGTGCTCAGCACATCTGGAGAGAAGCGTTCATCTAGCACCTGCAGGGAACCCAAGATACATCTATGTGAATGTCACTAGTACACATGCATTTAAGAATATTTTGAAATTATAATTTTTTAATTCTTCAGAGAAGGGTTTTAATGCGCTCGGGTTGAATTAGGATAGTTTACTCTCAAACAGGCATTAAATCATGTGTAAGAGTTAAAATATAGATAATTTCTACATACAGATAATTTTCTAACATAACATACCATGTTTCCACGTGATCCTGTCATTCTAGAGATGCTCCAGAAAATATTATGTGTAGGACTTACTATAAAGGCCTGATTCTTAAGATAATGGGTAATATAAATACAAACATATACTACATGTTCTTGGCACCACTTCGCCATGGAGAAGATTATTGCAAAACTACAAGATAAAGTAGAGAAATTCCAAGCAATATGGGATCAGTGGATTGGCAAAGTATCATATTCCCCAAGAACATCTAGAAGTCTTAGCATTTGATTGTTTTACCCCTTATCCTACTTTCTCTCTTATTCCTACTGTCAGTGTTACAAAATTTAAAACTTTGCCTTAAGCATACTCAGATGGAGGTATTAGTGATCCTCTGGAGAAATCTCAAACTTGAAATCCTGTTTTTTACTGTTATACCCTCTGTTTATGACTGAAAAGTTATTTTTGTATACATGTAAAGACTTGTGGTAGTGGTGGTATCTGTTCTTCCTCATGAACGATACAAACCACCACCAGAATGGCCGATCTCTATAGAACCTCCATGCTCCAATAGCGGGGCGTGGAGAGCTCTGGACTTAAAGAGTCAGCGGATTGTGGGGATTCTTGCCAGGCATACCGATGAAGCCCAAAGTATCTCTGAGATATTTACCCCGTACAGATCCCAAGGCGCATGACTATGTTACTAGATTCCTCAAGAGACGACTCTACCTATCTGTAGTTCTAGGAAAGCTTTCCACAAGATTTTGGAATGTTTCTGTGGGAATTCTTGTCCATTCACCTAGAAGAGCATTTGTGAGGTCAGGCATTAAAGTTGGACGAGAAGGCCTGGCTCGCAATCTCTGTTGCAGTTCATCCCAAAGGTCTGTGATGAGGTTGAGGTCAGGGTTCTGTGCACATCAATCCCATCCAACCATGTCTTTATGGACCTTGCTTTATGCATTTGGGCACAGTCCAAATGCTGGAACAGAAAAGGGTCTCCCCCAAACTGTTCCCACAAAGTTGGATGCATAGCATTGTCCAAAATGTCTTGGTATGTCCACTTCAGTGCCCCAACATCTCATATAGCTGTAATAACCCTTCTCAAACAAATTTGTTTTACCATATTGTTGTACACAGGGGATCCGACCCGACTTGTGTAATAACTGCAGCTAACCCCACCCTGCGTTATATTGCACTGTCAAACAGCACAAACAAAACCCTTTTGATACAACAGCTCTATTTTCTGAGAGCTAATACTAACTCTTTCTGTGTCGTTCCCCCTTGGTCAGAGCTCGCCCTCGGCATTCTCCTTGGACCTGATGCAAAGTTTGGATTTGCCCAAGATGGGGTTATACTGTTCCACTCGTTCAAAATGTCCAAATGTTTAATTTGTTTTAATATCATATTATTGATGCCTGAACTATATAAAGCCTTTGCATCAGCCCCTCAACACTCAGCACGAGCGGTAAGCATTTAAGGAGAGTAAGGAAAAAATTACACATACTACAACTAGTGGATACGTGGCGTATCACTCACCCCACAGGGACTACACACATCCACTAGAGATTCACCAGAATACACCGCATTTATATGTCTGCTATATACGTACAACCGTATGGAGTCACTAGGCTCCGATCACGCTAAACATCAGGAGCCCAAGCCACAAGTGGCTACACCAAAACATGGAGACCCTCCCCTCAGACACGCTTATAAAAATTGAGGTAGAATCCTTGCTGGAGGGGTACTTCCAAATCAACCAGACAGATGACATACCATAGCAAACAATTTGGTCCATAAGGCCTATATACGGGGACAATTTATTATCAGCACAGGTATACACTTTAAACGCGTGAGGCAAGCAGATATAGATAAACTTATCGCAGAGGTCACAGAGCTAGAAACACATCTTTGAAAAAAACACTAGAGGCCGCCACACTTCAACTCAAGACGAAACGCTCAGAATTAGCTGAACTTATTAATGCAAAATGAATGCATCTGTTCTGATCCAAAAAAATATTATCAACACCCCAACAAACCTGGAAGGATGCTGGCAAAAGCACTTAAGCAAAGGTAACAGAAATTGTAAATTGTGCGAATAAAAACCTCCTAAAGGGCGTTATGTCTATAGCACAAGCCAATAGCCGACTGCGTCAAGCAATTGCACTTATCTTTGTAGATTGTAAACCCCTAATGAACACAGTCCAAGGATATTTAGAAAAGGACCGGTACGTTAAGCATCACCTCGACCCAGAGA
Organism: Spea bombifrons; assembly: GCF_027358695.1. Lineage (NCBI taxonomy): Eukaryota > Metazoa > Chordata > Amphibia > Anura > Pelobatidae > Spea > Spea bombifrons. The sequence goes on from NC_071097.1 coordinate 11,836,408, forward strand.
CAAAGCAACACTCTGAATCCCCTATTACCATAAAAAAAATAGATGATACTGTTAAGCACACTCCGAAAGGCAAGAGCCCAGGACCTGACAGACTGACAATATCGTAATACAAAAATGCCCAGAGACTTGGTCACAGTTATAGATCTATTTTACTCTTGAACGTATACATAAAAATCTTCGCAACAATTCTAGCTAACCTACTTAACATAAATACCATCCAAATAAATACACAGTAATCAGGTTTTGGGCTCCTGCTTCTCAGAACTGCTGATCCTGTTGAATGGGACACAATCTTTACCACTGTTTGTCCTGATCCTGGAACCATTTGCTAACTCCATACAACTTAACAAAGACATCCAGGGCAAACAGATAGGTCATACTCGGAACAAACTGGTTGCCTTGGCCGACGACTTTCTGTTCATAACTACAAACTCAGAGACCTCTCTCCCGCTAATTCATGCCATCAAACAGATTGACCATTTAAAATGGTCTGATGCATAAGGTCTTATCCTATTTTTCATATCTGCCTAACTTCCACTTTATCATCAAGAAATGTAATGTGCAGATGTCTATCTAAACCTTTCATATTTTATTGAAGGGTTTAGAATTCCCTTCTTTGTTGGTTTGTTGTCATCTCACTCAATACAAATGCTTTTGGGACACAGTGTGGGAAACATGGTATAAGGGATAACACAGTGAATCAGGCTCACAATGTTTCTGATGGTAAAACCATTAACTGTTAAGGTGGTCGTTGCAAATAACGACACTGAGTGCCGACACTTGTATAAAACTCACTTTTTATTCTATTTATTAAAGAATACTAAAAACTATTTTAACCAAAAAAACTATTTCTGCGTATAAATTAACTAGTTCTGCAGGAACAATTGACCTTTCAACTTGCATACTACAGCGCACTTAAGTATGTTGCCTGCTTCTGTTGATTTTTAATTCCAGCAAAAAAGCTTACCGTATTTTCCGGTGTATAAGACGACTAGGCATATAAGACGACCGCCAACTTTTCCAGTTAAAATATGGAGTTTGGGCTATATTCGCCATATAAGACTACCCCTCTACCCAGTATACGACAACCAGCCAATCACGGCAAGCGATGTACCTTACCGGTGATTGGCTGGTTGTTGTATACAAAGCCTGCTTGGATTGCTCTCCCTAACATATGCCTGTCCACACACACATGTATAGACATACACTGCCCTCACACACCCCTTCCTTTACACACATATACACGTACACACCAGCTTACAAACACACATATACACATACACTGCCCTTACACACACCTGTCCATACACACACACACACTGCCGATACACACACACATTCATATATATATATTATACATACATATATATATATATATATACACACACACACATACTAACATACGCCTGTCCATACATACACATTTATACACTGCCCTCACCACACACCCCTGCCTTTACACACACAAATATATATATATATATATATATATATATATATATATATATATATATATATATATATTGTGACAGGCCTCCCTTTTCCTTGGGATTTTTGTCAAGGATCTTGGCTGTAACCACAGTCTTCTAGGGTAAATGAAGTCCAGGACACGTCCAGCTCAGCTTCAATGTTTATTTTAAAGGAATAAACAGCAGCAGTTGTAAGCAGAATAACAGTCTTTGCTTAGGACAAAACAGGTTACAAGTTACCATCAATATGGCTTTGCAGAGAGAAACCACCCCTCAGTTCATCAGCTCTCCTAGCTGGCATAACAGTGGCTTCCTCCTCTGAATCGGGCTCAAACCCTTTAACCTTCTGCCTGCTAATTAATCAGCCACAGGTGAGCTGTTACTTAGTCCACACCTGTGGAGCTCCTGTCCAGAATGCAGGCTCTGGACTGGATCAAAACAGCAATTAGTGCTGTTGGAGCACTGGCCCACCCTGCTCTTCCAGATGCTCCGCCCCAGGGACCCTTACCAGGTTTTGAAAACTGCCAGTAGTGCAGTTTGTTAAACAACATATTTCCCTGGGACATATTTTAAAGCAGGCTACTATTGACCAAGGCTGGTCTAATATACCTGCCATCTATCACTGTACCACACCTTTTGTCACAATATATACATACACATATACATACACATACACATATATACATACACATACACATATATACACATATATATATACACATATATATATACACACACATACATACACACACACACACTTACAAACACACAAATACCTACACTGCTCTTACACACACCTGACACGCACTTACACCCCTTTCTCCCCATCTCTTACCTTTCTCATCTTCTATCTTCCATCCAGTTGTGGGAGCGTGAGGTCTGTCATTTCTACGCGCCGGCAATTGATGCCGAGCGCTGGGATATGACATCATCCCTGCACTCGGCATCAATAGCCGGCGCGTAGTGATTAGGGAGCATGGAAGCCGAGGTCTGAAGTGCCAGACCTCGAGCTCCCTAATGTTGGGCTAGTTAGAGGGAGGTCGTGATCTCCCCAACCAGCCCTTCTCATCGGGCGCCCGCTGATCAGGGCTAGTTGGGGAGATCACGATCTTGCACCTACCTCGGCGCGGCCCTGAAGACTGGTCCAGGGGAGGCAGCTTCTCCGCTCGCCCCTCCCCTAGAGATACGCTACAGTTTTAGGGGCTTCGTGGGGAATCGTAATTCTCCAGTCCGGCTCGGTCCCGGCGTATAAGACGACCCCCGACTTTTGAGATTTTCATGGGTTAAAATGTCGTCTTATACGCCGGAAAATACGGTACTGCACAGTTAATGTATAATAAGCTCCAAACTGCATTCAAATGGAAGCTAGGCCTAGGTTCTTTTAATTGATAGATCTGAAATACTAACATACTAAGGAAAATGGTTTCAATAAGAACCAACCTATAAAGTCAATGTGATCATAACATCACTTACCAATACCCGTGTTCCTTTTGTTACAAGTTCCCCAGATAAAGTAAGCTCTGAGAGATTCATATTCGCTTGCAGTCTGTAAATCCATGGGTGCATACACATCCATCGACTAAAATTCAGCGCAAAGGCCAAAGGATACTGAAATGAAACAAGTAGATTTAATTAAAAAAGGAATCTACAAAGTCTATGTACGAGGGACGTTCGAAAAGTTTCACTTTTATATTCTCTTTAGAAACGGTGAAGGCAGGAGGAGTTGTAATTGGTCGTGTCTTCGCATGTCATGTGGCTAGTTCTGTCTGGCAAGCCCGCTGCCCTTGCAGCTTACTATAAAAGCGTTTTCACCCTGGGGTGAAGATGGCTGCAAAACGTATAAATTGCACCAAAGAGGAACAGCGTTCTGTCATATGCTTTTTGTGGGCAGAAGGTGTGCCGGGAGCACAAATTCCTCTTCACATGTGTGCTCAGTATGGAGAAAAAGTTCTCTCTCTTAGAGTCGTCTATGAGTGGATTAAAAAGTTTGAAAAAGGCCATGCAAAGCGCTCCGGATGTCCAGCTACAGCCACAACCGTGAGGAATGAAAAAAGAACCCTGCAACTGATTAGCGAAAACAGAAGAGTAACAGTTGAAGAGGTTTCAGGAAATCTGAAAGCTGAGTGTTGGATCTGTCTATTCCCTGATTCATGACAGTGAAGTGTGTGCCAGGTGAGCGCCTAAGCAGCTGAAAGAGGAGCCTAAGTGCAGGCACTTAGACGTTTGTTCCTGACACATGGCCCGTTATCGTGAAGAAGGTGATTGTTTTCTGCAGAAGATAGTCACTGGTGATGAAATGTGGGTTCATCATTACGAGTCTGAAAGCAAGCAGCAAAGTATGCAGTAGAATCTCCCGTAGCAAAGAAAGTCAAGACGCAACCGTCGACAGGAAAGTTGATGTTGACCGTCTTCTGGGAAAAGGTTGGTACGACGTTGGGAAAATTGCATTGCAAAGGAAGGTGACTATGTAGAAAAGTGATGTAATTCGCTTTTGATGTAATTTGTTCCAAAATAAATAGAGTTCAAAAAAAAAAGCGTGGAAACTTTTTGAACATCCCTCGTAATTCAAAACTGTAGCTTGAATGTCTAACATCTGTCCCATCTTGAAAAACTCTTCAGAATCTGAATTTATGGCCATATTGTGCCATGGAAGAATTTAAAGACAAGGAAAATAGCATATCTTCCCTTACCAGTGGACTCCCTGGTGGGCCCCAGTTCAATGGTCTGTTCTTCACAGGTGGAGAGCAGGGCCATAGCCTATGGTGTAGGCATTGTACACACTGTATTTACACTCATCAGCCAAAACATTATGACCACCTGCCTAATATTGTGTAGTCCCCCCTTTGCTGCCAAAACAGCCCTGATCCATCAAGGCACGGACTCTACTAGACCTCTTAAAGGATCCGCTGCTAACGTCTGGGTGCCAGATACCAAAGCACACCTTAAGTCCTGTAAGTTGCAAGGCGCATGGATGCACGATGCACACACACTCGGCCATCAACATTATTAATCAGACCAGGTCACCTTCTTCTATTGCTCCGACGGGTGCCATTATAACAAGGTTATTAGTGTTACACATGATCTGCCAGTGGTCATAATGTTATGGCTGATGTACCAGTGTTATCATGCACCAGTGTTATTTTTAACCAAGGTCCATTGATATGGTTTATATAAACTTTAGCTTTTTCTGTAGTAACTTTGAGCTGATTCACTAAATGCATCATAGTTGACATTTTTATTATAAGTAAATGGCATATGGATTTAAAATGACAAATCTACCAATGTATAATTGAACTGTCGATGGATTTAGTTGTCAAACCTCTAATCTTACTTTAGAAAACTTCGATATGTGTTTTGGAAATAGATCACTTAAACCCTGAAGATGTTTCTATATGTTTTACAGTGCCTTGACCTTTCCTTGACACAACTGGAACAGAAATGGGTTAAGAAATATAAATATTACCTGCTCGTGAAGGTAGTAGTTGAAAGCAACAAGATAAAAGTAACGGTCCAGGCTATTAAGAGTTCCACGCAGAAAATATTCTTTGGTACTACTTCCCTAGACACAAAAAAAGAGATAAAGACTATGTAAATATCATGTCATCATGTCATCAACAAAATTCAAAATACATTTCTTCATTAATTACTAGTGTTCATAACATGAATGTATTAAGTTAAGAACATGGAAAGGATGGAACTTTTTTTCTTTTTCTATTTTTGTTTACTATATTTTTCTGCTTTCTGTTGACACCACTTCCCACAGTCATGTTAAGTAGCCTCCTACAGATACACTATCTGACCAAAAGTATGTGGACATACCTCTTAATTATTGATAATAGGTGTTTCACCCACACCATGTTTAAGCACATAGGTATGCCATCTCCATAGACAAATGTTGGCAGTAGAAGTGCTCAATGACTTTAAACACGGCACTGTTATAGGATGTAATCTTTACTACAAGTCAGTTTGTGCAAATTTCTGCCCTGCTAGAACTACCCTAGTCCACTGTATGTAAATTCTATTATTGTAGAGAAAACTGCCCGTCCTCTGTAGCGTCACTTCCAAACTGCATCTGGAAGCAACAAGCACAATCACTTTACTTTGAGAGCTTCATAAATTGGGCTGCCAAATGTGTTCTGTAAAGCACACTGCCACTGTGTGGACACTGGAGCAGTGGAAATGTGGGATTGGTGGATGCCAAGAGAACAGAAATGCATGGTGTCTACTGTAAAGTAGGGCTGAAACAACTAATCGATAAAATCGATAATAATCGATAATGAAAATCGTTAACGATTTTCATTATCGATTAATCGGATCGATTTTTATCGATTATAAAAAGAGGTTTTTTTCAGAGCAAATGCTCTGAAAAACTCCTCTCCTTATATAATCCGACCTCAAACAGAGATCATATTATAACACTAGAATCCAGATCCCCCACAACGCTGCAGGGGACCTGGATTCCCCTCACTGTCGGCCGGTCTCTCACTTCCGTCTCTCTCCCCCTCCCATCTGCCTCCTCCCCTCTCCCATACACCGCTCTGCCTCTCTACCCGGCTCCTTAACTGAAGGCACTTTCACTGCAGCTTCATAGAAGCCTCAGTGTAAGTGAAGGTGAGTAACGGAGTCTGTCTGTGCGATGCAGACCCCCCCGAGGGTCTGCATCGCACAGACAGACTCCGTTACTGCCCTTCACTTACACTGTGGCTTCTATGAAGCTGCAGTGAAAGTGCCTTCAGTTAAGGAGCCGGGTAGAGAGGCAGAGCGGTGTATGGGAGGGGGGAGGAGTCAGAGGGGTGTATGGGAGCCACCCTCCAATACACCACTCTGGCTCCTCCCCCTCTCATACGCCACTCTGCCTCTCTACCCGGCTCCCTGGTGTCTTGTCAGAAACGGAGGTTCACAGGAGGCAGAGTGGAGTATGGGAGGGGGGAGGAGGCAAAGTGATGTATGGGAGGGGGAGGAGCCAACATGATGTATGGGAGGGGGAGGAGGCAGAGTGGAGTATGGAAGGGGGGAGGAGCCAGAGTGGTGTATGGGAGGGGGAGGAGCCAAAGTGATGTATGGGAGGGGAGGAGGCAGAGTGGTATATGGGAGGGGAGGAGGCAAAGTGATGTATGGGAGGGGGAGGAGGCAGAGTGGAGTATGAGAGGGGAGGAGCCCGAGTGGTGTATGGGAGGGGGAGGAGCCAGAGTGGTGTATGGGTGAGTTATAGTGGTGTATGGGGGGTATTATGAATTTTTAGGGCATATAGGGGGTATAAGGCATATGGATATTAGGCATATCAGGGGGGCATAAACATATCTGGGGGGAAAAGGTATATCAGGGGGCTCAGTGGCATATAGGGGGTATAAGACATATCGATATTAGGCATATCAGGGGGGCATAAAACAAATCTGGGGGTAAAAGGTATATCAGGGGGCTCAGTTGCATATCACTGGCATATAAGGAGTATAAGGCATATCAGGGGGCACAGTGGCATATCAGGGGGCACAGTGGAATCTGGCATATAAGAGGTATAAGGCTTATATGGGGGCAGAGTGGCAAGCTGGGGGTCAGATGTGCATAACTGGGGGCAGTTTGGTAAATAAAAAAAATTAAACAAGGCTTTTTTCTCAGTTTTTATTAAATATGAAAAATAGTTAACATGAATTAATATTTACTAATAACTTTGTATTAAAACCTAGTTTGAGAAACACCGTGTTTGGGTTCTTGTAGCTTTTATTATTATGTCAGTAAAATAAGAAGGTGAATAGAGAGGCCATTGCAATAAAGAGATGAAAGTGTAAATTGTACGTTTTTTATTGCAATTTTTCTTCAATTTAAAATAATGTATTTTTTTATCCGATTAATTGATTAATCGACAAAATAATCGGCCAACTAATCGATTATTAAAATAATCGTTAGTTGCAGCCCTACTGTAAAGTTTGGTAGAGGAGGGATAATGGTCTAGAGGCTGGTTTTCATGGCTTGGGCTAGGTCCCTTCGTTCCAGTGAAGGGTAATGCTAATGCTACAGAATACAGAGGCAACAGTTTGAGGAAGGCCCTTTTCTTTTCCAGCATGGTGGTGTTTGGTGTGGAGGAACATGAGGGGCCTAAACAGAACCCTGATCTTAACCTCATGAAACACATTTGAGATTAATAGAATTGTGAGTCAAGCCTTCTTGTCCAAAATCAGTGGGCTCAAAAATGCTCTTTTGGTTGAATGGCACAAATTCCCCTACAAACACATTCCAAAATCTTCCAGAAGAGTTAAGGCTCTTAAGGCCACAAAGGGAGGTAACTATTATGCCATCAAGTATGCTATAAAGCTCTATCATATTACACACGCTGCTATATCATAGTCTACAGTAAACAACGTCAATGTGATCAGTGAGAATGTCATAAGCGTCATCTCAAAACCTGCTATACTCATGACATGTATAAAGCATGAGAGCAGTATATTATCTAAAACGCTGTTTGACAATTATTTCCACTCATATACAAATGAATCTCCTTTAAACCCTTTTGCTTCCTGAATGACAGAGAAGCTGTATGAAACAGTTATACTCTGCTCAATATCTCTTATGGAGCTTGTCATAAAGACACATTTTATGTCCGCCAAATGTACCTTCCTGACAAAGTTTACTTAGAGTACGTCCTGTTAATACAGCGCATGTAGATTGTTATGAATTAGAAATATACAATTTCCTTCCTTTTTAAAGTTATGTCTGTGTAAGACACAGCTGTTGATTGTTAATGAGGTGGGCCTATGTTGTGTTCTGAATAGGAGACACCTGCCCTAACTTTTCTAAATCTCTCTCTCTCTCTCTCTCAAACAGCACAGACCCTTATTATATCAAGACAACTAATGTTACAACCCTATCCTACAGTTTCCACACAGCAATCAACAAAATGTATATAAAGAGAGAATGGGATTTGAAGAAAACAACAACAAAAAAACAGCCAAGTGCAACCATGTTGGAGGAGACTGGTCGTTGCATGGCCTCAAATGACCTGGTGACAATCCAAAAGGAAAAATAGACCTTAAACGCATGTATACAAAGAGTATAAGTTTCTAACAATGGAGACTTACAATACTGCACACAATCAATAATTTACAGTTTCATATTTATGTAAATTATAAAAAAAGAATATGCCTATTGTGTTTGATCTGACCAAGATATTATTCAAATTAATATAATCATACAGACGAGGGCAAAAACACATGAACATTCAGAACTGTCATTGGATCAAGAACTCTTAACTTACAATGTCGATCCAAGAATATTCTTTCTTGTCAAAATGCAAGTTGGGCATTTAACGCTTATGATAACACTAGCACCAATATATTTGTCTACTGCTGGATTAAATGACACTGTTATATATTTAAAATGTGTTTTTTTACCTCATCTGCTGAATTTAAAAAATGTATGTAGTTAAATACAGCATTAAAAGCAAATAGCTAGGGTTCTTAAATGCTAAAACCACTATCAATTATTTAAAATGTAATATCACTTTTTTTTTTTTTTTTTTTTTTTTTTTTACAAAATGTGACAAACTTTTCAGTGTTGTGTAATTAAAACAATAAAAAGTTGCTTATATTCAAGTGGAACAGAATCCTTAAATTGCAATTATAAAATTTTAGATAAAATAAATTGAGTTGTGCCAACTCTACTAAATGTATCTATTGTTTATGAAATTGAGATAGAAGTACCTGAATTTGGTAGTCTTCGCCAATACCTTCCAGCTTCTTTTTAAACTCACATATTGCTGCTTTTATATTGTGCATTTCAGAGCATAACGTAATCACACTGTCAACCTTTAAAACAAAATAACTATTAAACCAATATTCACATTTGCAAGCATGCAAATATTAAAGAAAAGTCAGATTTGCATACACCAAAACGGGAAGAATGACCTACTGGGCAGTATATTTTAACTTTGAGGACAGAAATCGATAAGCTTTATTTTGAACTCAGGGATGTACCGTATTTGTCCGAATATAGGCCGCACTTTCCCACCTCACCCCCACTTTAAGTCTTTAAAGTGAGGATGCAACCTATATTCTGGGTTTAGCGCAGGGATGTGCAATTCGCATCGCTGACGATCGGGACACGCAGTTCCGGGCGCAGGGTGGGTGTTTTCTTTTTCATTTAGCCCTGCTACGGGCCGGGGAGGGCTGGCAGCCTAAGGCCTGGGGGGGGGCAAGTCTAGTCAAGAGGCTCGTTGCGTCACCGAATCAGCCCACCATCCATGCCCATCTTTTCCTGATTTTCTAACGCATACTGATGTAATGTGATGGGATTGGTACACCGACACCCAAACACACACACCAGGACAGGCTCTGCTACACTGACACCTAAACACACACACACCAGGACAGACTCTGCCACACTGATACCCGCATCAGTACGGGTTAATCTACACAAAGTATAAAAAATACTTTCCACACTGGTTGGTTTTTTGTGTTCCGCCCCTTGTGTATGCCCCAGCCAGGCCCCCCTTTGGTTTCAATGTTTTTCCCCCACACCCTTGTATATTGCCCCATGTGCATTAATGCCCAACACCCTTGTGTATTGATTTATGTGATGTCCCCAGCCAGGGCCCCTCCCTTGTGTATTGATGCCCCCTTTTGTACTGGTTAATGTACCCATGTGTATTGCCCCCAGCAATGATTTTAAAGCGGTTGGCATGTAAAACTCGCATCGGCTGCAATGGCATCTCGGTGTGCCAGCCCACGCACTTGCCAGGCCACCGCGGGTGTTGCAGGTTTTTGCCCTGCATTAAACACACCTCCCAACATTTCAAAATGTGAAAGAGCGACACTTATTTTAAATCGCTCTCGCGATTGCACTTTACAATGCCGCACTTGCATCGCTACATTTTTTGTCAGCACAGTCATGCATATTAACCCCTTAAGGACAATAGGGGTTATTACTCGTAGTATATTGTGGGACAATGGCTATTTTACAATTTTTCGGTGTTCCTGTTTAGCTGTGATTTTCTTCTTTCTCATTTCGTGCTCCCACACATATTATATATTGTTTTTTTCAGGACAAACAGGGCTTTCTTTAGATACCATTAATTTTATCATATCATCTAATTTACTATAAAAAAAAATGATAAAATATGGGGATTTTTTGTTAAAAAACTACTTTTTCTCATTTTTTAAACAAAAAACGTTTACTCATCTGCAAAAACGAATGAAAAAACCTGCTAAATAGATTCTACTATTTGTCCTGAGTTTAGAAATACCCAATGTTTTTATGTTTTTTTGCTTTTTTCTGCACGTTATGGGGCAATAAGTACAGGTAGCATTTTGCTATTTCAAAACCTTTTTTTCCAAATCTGGTAATTCTTCCCCCCATGTGCCATTTCGGGTATCTTTGAAGCCGGCCAATGCAATTTACCCCATCAAGTCATATATTTTTAAAAACTAGACACCCCAAGGTATTTCACATGCTGGTAATTTAACCCTTTCCATGCACTAATTTTACCACCAGCCTTTGTGAAACTTTATGGTAGTAAATTTTTTTGTATTTTTTTCACACACGTTGTGCTTCAGGTATAAATTTATCGCTCCTGGTATATGTCCGTGTCACACAACACCCCAATATGTGTTCAGTAACATCTCCTGAGCACAGTGATACCCCACATGCATGGGTTTGTTGGGTTATTTGGGAGGTAAAAGGCCGCCTTTGTGAGGTGTGTATTTTTTGGCCATTTAGACATCTGATCCTACTGCCCCCATGTCCCATATTTGGGACACCTTTGAACCCGGCCAATTCAATTTATCCCATCCACTTAATTTTTTTTTTTTTTTTTTTTTTTTTTTTTACTAATCACTCATTAGTGAGCTGGGCTCCATTGACCTTGCATGGTTGGATGCAGTACCTGCATTCAACCTGCAGGAGGAGCTCGAGAGTTCACAAGAGGGTCTGGATAGACCCTCTATGAACTCATTTCTATTGTTGATGCCATCCTGTGAATGACGGCAACGTCATTTACAGGATGGCACTTGTGGTTGCTCTTCGGAGCAATCACAAGGTGATCGGGGTAGGGGGGTAGTGTTACTGACATGCCTCGATATCGAGGCATGTCAGTAACACCGTTTATGCTTAGGAAGCGATTCAGATCGCTTCCTAAGCTGTTTTAGCCGCGAACTTTCGTGATCGGTGCGGCGGCGGCCATTTTTCTTCCGGGGAGGGCTGCCAAGGGCTGCCCTCCCCGGATCCACGGTCAGCCTCACTTGGGAGGGTTCCGTGGATGCTGCAAAGCCGCCGATCGCGGCGAAAACACCGCGATCGCGGCGATGCAGCTATTTAACGGCAGCCCGTACATGTACGGGCATTGTCGTTAACCCGTTGCACGGCAACCCCGTACATGTACGTGGATTGTCGTTAAGGGGTTAAAAATCGAATTCCCATGAGGCTCAGCCAGACATACTACTTCCATGATGCTGGCTGAGCATCATAAAAAGTGCAGTTAACAGTAAATGTTAGCTTTGAATTACAATTCCCATGATGCTCAGCCACCCAGGTGTCCACATGACTAGGCATTGTGGGAGTTTAAATTCACAAGTAACACCTGTCATATCATCTGCTGTTAACTACAGTTGACATGAGGCTCAGCCAAACAAACTGCTTCCATGATGCTGGCCGAGCATCATGGTTAGTGCAGTCAACTGTAAAGCAGTAGATGCTAGCGCTTAATTACAATCCCTATGATTCTCAGCCAGCCAGGTGTCCACCATAAAGCTGGCTGAGAATCATAGGGATTGTAATTAAGCGCTAGCATCTACTCACCTGAGGTGAGAACTGCTCTCGCCTCACCCTACCTCTGCCCCTGCAAAGCGGGACAAAGGTAGGGATAGACGGGACAGAGACCCAAAATCGGGACTGTCCCGCCGAAATCGGGACAGTTGGTGGGGGGTATCTTTAAAACGGCCTGGCGCGACCAAATCAGCCACTTTAGTGGGAGGCCACGCGGCCATTTTATTTGTCCACCTGCCCGGCCCGCCCCTGGCTGCGGGCAAGCAACAGGGTTAGGATCCAGATCCCCCGAAGCGCTACAGGGGACCTGGATCCTACTCTCCGGCAGCCAGTGGACATCTGCACGATGCCGACACTTCCGCCGGGGCTTCTATGGTGGTGCACCGGCGTGACATAACCTTCCGGTGCTCCACCAAAGAAGCCCCGCGGAAGCGCTGGCAGCAGAGGTTTATGCGCAGCGCCATATCCGGTGACAAGCCGGTCCCGCTAGACACCAGGGAGTCTAGGGGTGCATTGGTAAGTCTGGCGGGAGTGGCATATCTAAGGAGCAGAGTGGCATATCAGGGGGCATAAAGCATATCTATAAGTAAGGTGCAGTATGAATTAAGGGGGGACCTTAAAACGGCTATTGGCTTTCTAAATTTCTGTATATTAGTCCTTTTTGTATATAACCTCTTTACTGTTTATATATGCTTACCAACTGCATAATAGATATCAAAATGTTAAAATACTGTTTTACTATTCCACTGTGTATTTTTCTTTAAAATAGCACCAAACTTTTAGGGTGTATATTCGAGCCAATACGGTATATATATCAAAAACTTATGGTCTGGTCTCTTCTGCAGATTTTAAAAAATCTGTTTGTACCCAAGTGATGCAAATACATCCTGATGACTTATGTCCCATTAACTGTAGAACAGACTGAAATCTATTTCTTTGCAATGCATTTATAAAACTTGTCTTGTCTGTCCTATCTCTGAAGACAGCCTATGTGGCTGTCCAACAATGTATTAAAGAATTGTGCTGCCTTTGGTTTGTTAAAGGACAGCGCTACACCCTACTACAATCTTAACAAAGGCTACCTTTTCTTATACCACTAGGCAGCTTATTGGGTGGCTTTGGCAAACCCCCAGACTGTGCTATAGCTATATGCCAACATGCATATATAATGTATATATATCAAAACATAAATTTTCCAAAATAATTGTTTACCTCATCAACAATTTTTTCACCATTTGGCACCATGTTAATAAAATTCTGTATGACCTGAAAACGTTCCTTTGGTAAACCACTTGTGTCCTGGGCTGTGCTGTAACGTAGGAAAAAAATAACAAAAATGTCCAGCATTAGGAAATACATAAATAATTATAATACATATTTTTTGCTAACATAGAAAGTGAAAGCAGATAAGAACTATTAGGCCCATTCAGTCTGCCCAACCTCTGAGTACTTTCCTTAGTACCTGGACTCATCCTATATCTAGCTTAGCCTTATTCCTATCCCATGCTTGCTTAAATGTCTTCACTGTACTTACATCTACCACATCACTCAGCCACTCCCTAATCCATTCAACAATATTGGGATCTAAACTCAGAGACAGCAGTTTATGTCTTTTATGTGGGACAGTAGGGAGAAAATATGTGTTGCCATTTCCTAGTGCTGTAAAATCTGTTGGATACTTTCATGGGAGATTGCCGTTTTGGTTCAAAATGTGCTTCACTTCGGTTTTTAGCGAGTATGGTCTGTGATGTTCATGAACATAGGAATTGTTTTAAAAAATCCAAAATATATTCACGTTTACTGCAATAAATTTTACCAGCATTTTTTTTTTACAGGCTACAGGTCCACTTCATTAGATTATGCCCGGTTTCAGATCACTTTGGAATACTCACTCTTCGGACTTTTCTGGAGCTCCTTTGCGGTGATAGAGCACCAGTGTTCCAAGAATCATGGCTAAGTTTGTTCTGCCAACACCTGTCTGGCAGCTAAAAAGTAAGGCAGGTGGTGGTTGGCTGGCATCATGCAGTGACAAGAGGCATGGGTTTTCCTAAAAAGGAAAAATAATGTTAATATACATATAAAACTATATACATCAGCACAGTAGATGGTTATTTTATTAACAATCAGTTTCAAATTCTGTTACATTAGATACAGTACCCATATACATTTTTCCTGCTCTTTTAAGACCTCAGCACTAGTAATGAAATATGAACCACTAGTGTATTTGTTGTACAATTAACTGCACATGGTTTTGTCTACCAGGAAACAGTGGTATGTATAAAATGCAAATATGGTCTGGAAAAATAGTCTAACCAACACAGCAGGCAGTGAACTTTTCCATCAGCATGACCATTCTACTAACTACTATAGTACTACACCCACTGTTAAAAAAGGATGTAAAATTTGAACATAAGCCACATTTTGGCATTGTAAAATGTAGTGGCAAGAAAAAGTAAGTAAGCGCTTTGGAATTACCAGCATTTATGTATAAATACCGTATTTGCTCGATTATAAGACGAGGTTTTTTTTCAGAGCAAATGCTCTGAAAAATACCCTTCGTCTTATAATCGGGGTCGTCTTATAATCAGACCTCAAATAGGTCTGACGATGAGACTAAGATCCAGATCCCCCGCAACGCTGCAGGGGACCTGGATCCTCCTGCCCCCCCCCACTTACCGGTGCTTCTGAGTCCCCGGTCATGTAGCCCGGGCAGCGTGTAGACGTCGATGGAAGCAGACAACCCCTGCTGCTAGCCGCATCTCCTTCCAGCTGCAGCGGAAGATGCCTACGCAAATCGGGGGGGGGGTAAATGGGGGGCATAACTCATTTCTGTATGCAGAGTGCTCTATGAAATGCATTTTAACCCCCTTAATGCCACTATTGAGCAAATACGGTATATGTCTTAAAAGATTATATGATCTTCATCTATAGTTATAATGAACAAACACAAATTATTGTATTGTTCTCATCCACATTGAACCCTTAATTCAAAAAATCATAGTGTGGGTTGGAAAAAAGCATGTGAGCCCTTATGTTAGTCACTTCAACAAAAGCTAATTGGAGTCAGGGGTCAGCAAACCTGGAGTCTAATAAAAAAAAAAAAAAAAAAAAAAAAAAACGATTGGAGGTGTGTTTTAGAGCTACTTTGTCATAAAAAAACATGCCTTACAAAAAATTAACAAAAAATCTCAAAAGACATCCAATCAATAATTGTTGATTTGCATACAGCTGGAAATGGTTACAAAGTAATCTGAGACATTTTTGACACATCAAACATTAAGTCAGTTTTGATTGTCAACAATATTGGCAATTGAATGCTACATCCAAATTATATTTAGTTTACTCACAGCCTTGTCTACTTTGCCCTAGTAAAACTATTATTTGGGTTGTCGTGTGTAATGTGTAAGCTGTTTGTAGGTGTTAGAAAAATGCTTATGTTATCATAAATATTATTGCTGACAAAGACAGTAGAAAATGTCTAGTCTATGATATATCACGAGTTGCGCCAACATATCTACTAAGAGGCGTAACCTGCTTAAAAAGTAACCAATCAGAATGATGCATGCTATTAGAAGCAGATAAGAAGTATAAGAAGTTATATAAACCATGTAATCCAAATACGTAATTAGACAACGCTTCGACTTTTGTGTGTTGTGTGCCTTGTCTCGATTATGCGCATAATCTATTAAAGGAAATAACTTTTTCTGAGGAGAATTCGACCATTAATTCAACCAACAGTAGGGATCTAACAGAATGCAAAACATGGCTTAATCCAGAATGCTTGTCGGACACAATGAAAACTGAAGTAGGGCTGCAACTAACGATTATTTTAATAATCGATTAGTTGGCCGATTATTTTTTCGATTAATCGATTAATCGGATAAAAAAAAACAATATGCAAATTTTTCGTTTATTTAAAAGAATTTAATGAACTGGATGTTAAAAAACAACTTAAAATTTACATTAACATTCTTATTTTGTTATGATGTAATAAAAAACAATATTTTCAAAGTACAAGAACCCAAACACAATATTTATGAAACAAAATAACCCCAAACATTCTGAAAAGAGGTGGACTATTACTGTTCAAGAAACTTTGCCCCAGCACTTTGCACTTTGCACCCAGCACTTTGCACCCAGCACTGGCACTTTGCACCCAGCACTTTGCACCCAGCACTTTGCCCCAGCCCTGGCACTTTGCATCCAGCACTTTGCACCCAGCATTCAGCACTTTGCACCAGCACTTTGCACCCAGCCCTGGCACTTTGCACCCAGCACTTTGCACCCAGCCCTGGCACTTTGCACCCAGCACTGGCACTTTGCACCCAGCACTTTGCACTGTGCCCCTGCACCCAGTCTCTAACTCTGCCCTGCACCCAGCCCTGCCCCCACATTCTGCCCTGCCCCCACACTCACACTCTGCCCTGCACCCACTCTGCCCTGCACCCACACTCACACCCTGCCCTGCATCCCCACCCCCACTCTGCCCTGCACCCAGTCTCCCACTCTGCTCTGCACCCACACTCACACCCTGCATCCCCACCCCCACTCTGCCCTGCACCCAGTCTCCTGCCCTGCACCCCCCACCCCCACTCTGCCCTGCACCCCCACCCCCACCCCCACCCCCACTCTGCCCTGCACCCCCACCCCCACTCTGCCCTGCACCCACACTCACGAACCGCTCTGTGCGAATGGAGCCACTCGCACAGAGCGAACCGCTCTGTGCGAATGGAGCCACTCGCACAGAGCGAACCGCTCTGTGCGAATGGAGCCACTCGCACAGAGCGAACCGCTCTGTGCGAATGGAGCCACTCGCACAGAGCGAACCGCTCTGTGCGAATGGAGCCACTCGCACAGAGCGAACCGCTCTGTGCGAATGGAGCCACTCGCACAGAGCGAACCGCTCTGTGCGAATGGAGCCACTCGCACAGAGCGAACCGCTCTGTGCGAGTGGAGCCACTCGCACAGAGCGAACCGCTCTGTGCGAGTGGCTCCATTCGCACAGAGCGATTCGCTCTGTGCGAGTGGCTCTGTGCGATCCGTGCACATAGACATGAAGAATACTTACCTCCGGAACGCGTCACATCCGTCACGTAGCTAAAAGAAGGCGGAGACTGCAGAGCGTGTAGCAGAAGCGGGGAACGCTCGCGGAGGTAAGTAAAAGGAGCCGAGTGCTCCAACAACGAATTGATCACTCGATTAATCGATAACGGAAATCGTTATCGATGATTTCCGTTATCGATTATTATCGATTTTATCGATTCGTTGTTTCAGCTCTAAACTGAAGTATAGCCTGAGGCTGAAAAGTGTGACTGCCAGGTGGGTACCCCATTCCCCAACCAGTACCCAAATGAGAATTAAATACAAAAATGTGAGAAATCACATAATGTTGTTTGATCCACTTACCCTGAGAAAATGTACAAAGGCATCAAACTGTGCTTCCAGTGGGGCACCATCCATAGGAAGGGGCAAACGATGGTACCTAATGGGCAAAATACTTAAAAACTTATCTGATTTACTGACAGCATTCAATCCCAAACTGCCACAATCCTAAAATTAGTTTTTATACCAATTATATTCCCTGTGCTTGCAAAGAAAACTGTATATCTATGCCATACAAAGATATCTATATCAGTATTCACACAGTTACATTCTGTAAAAATCAAATAAAAACCCTTGTAAATATCGCAACATCTGGAGTATACACAAACCTATATATCTACACAACTATACTACTGCATGACTGTTACCTGTATGAAGGCAGTAAAAAGACAGGTCTGTTGTACACTTCTTCAGTTACATGAATATCATCTTCACATTGTATTTTCATGGAGTGAGGCTCATCTTTAAACAGTTCTATGTCGTTATAAACAAAATAGCTGTTCTCACTGAGCTGAGCAAAGTCGTAAAGCTGAAAAAGAACAAAGTATACAGAGTCTTTAGTTTAATAGGGTAGATCAACTATACTGTCAGATCCTGGAGATATCTGCCCTAATTCTATGGGAACAGATAAAAGTGCCCGTATTGCTGGATTATTATTTTTTTATTACAACCTATAAAGTTCTGAATTAATTTTCTATTTTGCTATGACATTTCCGGAGCTCAATGTAAGGAAAGTATATTTTTTTATGATTACTTCAAACTGTAAAACGGAACACTTCCTACAGCAAACAGGATGCCATAAAGCCCATTTGAAAATCAAAAGTGAAATTTATACAGATAGTTTTCTCTTGCATCTAAAGGAATAGCAAGCAAGTGACCTCACCTCTTTTCTAATGGAAAGTTCTAGGTTCTCTACTCTTAGTCCTTTTCCCAAACTATGCAAGTTTTCATGCAGGTTTTCTTTCCTTCTGGGAGTGTAAGGCACAAAGTCGTTTTCTAGTCTCAGGAAAAGTACAGGTTCTTCACGTACACAAAAGAATATACATTCCTGTATCAAAAACAAAACAAACAAACAATGCATTAAAGGAAAAGGGCATACAGACAAAATGAGGCTAGATCACTAAACAAACGTAAACATAGTTAATATTTAATGTAAAACACTGGCCCCATTGCTTATAGTAATGAGGGCATCTCTCAGCATGTTGCTAGTTTCTTTGGGCTACATAATAGTGAATTATGAACTGGAAGGAATTACCAAACAAAAGATGCACGACTGTAGTTTTAATGGTTGTGTTTAATGTTACTGGTGCCCTGGGCAAGCCTCTTTTTTGCTCTCTCTCATACATATTAACCCAACACCCCTACTTTCTCCTGGTTCCCAAAAGGTATTTATTTCCCTCAATTTCACCAGCCCTTATCTGGTCATCCAACCAAGACAGCCTCTCTCAAGGGGCAATGTGTGTAATAACTCTAGCGAGTAGCGGAAAAATCCTCATTATCATGCTCTCAACATGATAAAGCAATGGTAGCTGGACACAATTAAAAAAAAAACACATTGTGGGACCCTATATTTTTTTTCTCCTTAAAGACAGCCCTGATTCCCTCTCTGAGAGCATTTACCTTGTGCCCATCATTCTGAAGCTTTTGCAGTACTTGTTTGAATCCATTTAGGCTGGGTTGGCCCATTCCATACACTTCATATCCACCCTTCGCCTGGCGAAAGTTTGGCGCTCCACAACTGCTTGTAGTGTTTAACACATCTAACTTGCTGTATACATCTCGGACCATGAAATATTTACCCTGTGGGAGTATAGAACATACATAGTTAACACAAACTGTAACCATGTTACTTTTTCATCATGGCAAGGGAACAATTTAAAAGCATTATTTGTGTTGAGCTGCTAAATGAATTCTCTTAATAGCGTAGAAAATAAAATCTTCAAATCGCATATTTTAGAAGTACCCTGCGTAATGTAGTTGTGGGTTGCTGCAATAATGTTTTAGCAATTGGGATGAAGCATTGTTACAGTGAAGCACCTTCATAAATGATATGTAAAATGCTGCTCAATACCATAAGGATATACCTCCCTATGTTAATAAGAACTGTGTCTACTATCTGGCCCACTATATAAGCTTTCTAACCAAGCCATCAGTGGTTTTTTCCTAGACCGCCAGAATCTCACCAACAACCTTTCCAAAGGGTATTTTGTGGGAACCAGTCCCCAGATATATATACTATCTGGACCCAAACTGCTGTATTAAAGCATGTTATTGTAAATGCATGCTCATATGCATTTATATTAAGCAAACAAATGCAATTAATGTTACACTTACAAATCATGGAACAAGAGTGACTGTGCTCCAGACATCTGAGAAGCAAAGCATATTTTGCTAATAGATGTACTTGATATTAAAAAAAAAAATATTAACTCCTTTGTGCCCAAGGCTGTTTTAGCACTTTTGCAGTGCTCATGTTTAGTTTATCCACACGTGTTATATGTTGGTTTTTCCAGGACAAGGGCTTTCTTCAGATACTATGTTTTTAAATCATATCATCTCTTGGTATATGTCAAACAACACCCCAATATGTGTTCAGGAACATCTCCTGAGAACAGTGATATATAGATCGCGATTGTAGATCGCTTTCTACGCTTGTTTAATGCCATGACGTACCAGGCACGTCATTGGTCATTAACTGACCGTTTTTGCATGACGTGCCTGGCACGTCATTGGTCGTTAAAGAGTTAAATGACCATCTCAATGGTGAGAAGAAAAATAAACAAACTTGACTTTACCAGTGACTATGCAAATACCCTTAGTTTGTTTCTATGCTATGCAAAGGTTATGAGAAACTCTTTGAATATCTATGGTTTTTGTTTCATCAAACATCTAAAATTGTCACTTCACCAATATCTGTTAAGTATGTGCACAATGGCAGAATGTGCACCATATTGTCCAGCAGATTGTAGGCAGGAATTAAAAAAAATATCAGCACCTACTTGGTCATGAATTCCACCATTTCAAAGCAGTAAGATGAAAGTAAATAAAGCAGGTCCTTTGCATTTCTGTGGGGACACTTCAAAATGTCCAAAAAAGCAATATTGTAAGATATATTACTTGGAGCTGCAAAATGCCTTTCCAGTGTAGCTCTTTATAGCTCACTGAAACATCAAAACACACAGAACGCACCTGTACAAGATAGTGTTCTGGCATTGTCTCAGATATCCTTCCAACAGTATAATTGGCTTTGAGCAAATCATCATGAATCTGAAACTCTTCTTTACAATTATACCTGAAAAAAAATAGCAAAACATTTTGGTAAAAACCCATTAGTATTTTCCCCATGAAAACGCATGTGTTTACAAAAGATCATTATTGCCGAAGAAGTTTTAAGTAACCGTATAAGGCTGCTGAACACAAAAATAAACGATTTTCTTTAATATATAGATGCTTAAATTGTCAAACAAGGGTGTACATTTACTAAAGAAGATGCTCGAAGATGGTTTCACTATGCATTTTGCTGGGGCAAATCCAGTAATGTTTCTCCTCTATAATGTTTCCTTAATACAGGACATATTTTAAAAACTCTTCTTTTAGCTAAGCATTATAAAGGCCCAACTAAACCCATCTTGCAGCAACAGCTCACTCGTTTGCCTTTCATTACGCATAGAAATTCAGTTAGTTAACATTTTAAACTCTACTGCATACTTATACTCTAATACAAATAGATGGTGGGATTTACTAAACAGAGAGTGCCCTTTACATGGTACATGAACAAAGTAAAAAAAATGCAGAAATATAAAGGCCAAGAGAAAACATTCAAATAAACAGCCACAATATACACTCACTGGCCACTTCATTAGATACACCTTGCTAGTACCGAGTTGGAGCGCCTTTTGCCTGCCAAACTGCCGTCATTCTTCGCGGCGTACTTTCTACAAGGTGCTGGAAACATTCCTCAGAGATTTTGGTCCATATGGACATGATGGCATCACGCAGTTGCTGCAGATTTGTAGGCTGCACATCCATGATGCAAATCTCCTGTTCCACCACATCCCAAAGGTGCTCTATTGGATTGAGATCTGGTGACTGTGGAGACCATTGGAGTGCAGTGAACTCATTGTCATGTTCAAGAAACCAGTTTCAGATAATGTGAGCTTTGTGACATGCTGGAAATAGCCATTAGAAGATGGGTACACTGTGGTCACAAAGGGATGGACATGGTCAGCAACAATACTCAGGTAGGCTGTCGAGTTTAAACAATGCTCAATTGGTACTAAGGGGCCCAAAGCGTGCAAAGAAAATGTCCCTAACACCATCAAGACAGGATGGATCCATTCTTTTATGTTATTTACGCCAAAGTCTGACCCTGTCATCTGAATGTGGCAGCTGGAATCGAGACTCATCAGACCAGGCAAGGTTCTTTCAGTCTTCTGTTGTCCAATTTTGGTGAGCCTGTGTGAATTGGAGCCTCAGTTCCCCGTTCTTAGCTGACAGGTGTGGTCTTCTGCTGCTGTAGCCCATCTGCTTCAAGGTTCGATGTGTTGTGCATTCAGAGATGGTATTCTGCATACCTTGGTGGTAACGAGTGGTATTTGAGTTATTGTTGCCTGTCATCTCAAACCAGTCTGCCCATTCTCCTATGACCTATGACATCAACATGGCATTTTCATCCTCACAACTGCCGCTCACTACATATTTTCTCTTTTTCAAAACCCTAGAGATGGTTGTGCGTGAACATCCCAGTAGATCAGCGGTTCTGAAATACTCAGACCAGCTTGTCTGGCAGCAACAAGCATGCCACGTTCAAAGTCACTTAATTCACTTAATTCTCCTTAATTCCCCATTCTGATGCTCGGTTTGAATCTCAGCAAGTTGCCTTGACCACGTCTACATGCCTAAATGCATTGAGTTGCTGCCCTGTGATTGGCTGATTAGCTATTTGTGTTAATACGCAATTGAACAGGTGTACCTAATAAAGTGACTAGTGAGTGTATATATTAATGTTCCATTTGAGGATGCAAGATAATGCTAAAAAATGATGCCAGAGGCACAAAACCTAATACTCTGTGTTATTGTTAATTGCAGTTCTATTTAGAAGTGCAACTAACAATTATTTGATTCATAAATCGATTACTTGCCCAATTATTTTTTCGATTAATCGGATAAAAAACAATATGCAAATGTTTCATTTATTTAAAATAACCTAACAAACTTAAACTTAAAATTTACATTAACATGTGTCATTTTTCTCTGTGCACACAACACTTCTCTTTATCACAATGGCATTTCTCTAATCGCCTTCTTATTTTACTATGGCATAATAATAGATATATTTTAAAAAGGTACGGAAAAAAAGAAAAAGCCTAAATATAAGACTACCCTATAGAAAAAAAGTTTTACTAGTAAATATAAATTCACATGTAAAAACTATGATTGAGAAAAATGCATTTCTTGTTTTTATTTCCTTTAATTTACCAACCTGCCACACCAGTTATGCACATCTGCATCCCAGATATGCCTTATACCCCCCCCGATATGCCACTCTGCCCCTCCCTGGACTTACCAATGCATCACCCCCTCCCATGCTCCCGACTCCCTGGTGTCTGGCAGGGGCAGCCGGTGGATGTCAGCACTGTACGGGTAGACAACCTTTGCTCCTGCCCGGCACTTCTGCTGGTACTTCTATGACGAAGCACAGTAAGGTCACGTCATGCCGGTGCTCTGTCATTGAAGCCCCGGTGCAAGTGTCAGGCAGCAGCAAAGGTTGTCTGCGTGCATCGCGCAGACTTCAGCCGGCTGCCAGAGAGGAGGATTCAGGTCCCCAACATCACTGAGGGGGATCTTGATCTTAGTCTTATAGTCAGACTGGTAACGAGGGATATATTTCAGAATATTCTTTAAAAAAAAAAAAAAAAACCTTCTCTTATCTTCGAGCAAATACGGTAAATTGATCATTCTACTAATTGGTAATGAAAACTCGTTGACAACAATTTTCATTATCAATGTTATCGATTAGTTGTTGCAGCCCTAGTGCTACTAGTGGTGGACCCACGCAGGAATAATTTCCTGCACAAAATGTATCCTCCCTACTGAGAGTGCAGAAGATGCAGTTTAATGCTGAGAAATGTAAAATAATGCACTTGGGACACAAAAATCCCAAGGTAGAACATAAAATTAAGGGAACTCTTCTGTCAGGGACAACAGCAGTAGACAATGCAATAAACGGTCAGAAAAAGCAAGCAGGGTGCCGAGTTGTATAACTGGAGGCATTAGCAGCAGAAAGAGAGAGGTGGTTTTGTCACTTCAGGGATCTCATCTAGAGTATTGTGTACAGTGCTGGAGATTACATCTCCAAAAGAATATTGGAGAGGGTTCAAAAGAGGGCTACTGAAATGCTAAATGGCTTGCAGGATATAAAAGTTATCAGGAAAAATCAGGGGTTCTCAATTTGTATAAATATGAGAAAAAAAAATGAGAGCTGAGAAATGTGACAGAAAAATGTAAATACTAAAATGAAATATACCGTATTGGCTCGAATATAGGCCGCACTTTTTTCCCCCACTTTAAGTTTTTAAAGTGGGGGTGCGGCCTATATTCGGGCTCTAGCGCCCGACGCCCGGGACATGCAGTCCCGGGCGCCGGGCAGGCAGCGGGGTTAAGATACAGATCCCCCGCAGCGGTGCAGGGGACCTGCATCCTTATCCCCGATACGCTCAGACAGCCTCCCCTGCCAGCACTTCCCACGGGGGGGGGGGGTGCCGGCACGGGAGGTTATCTAAGCGTTTTACCTCTGCCCCCCCCTCCTCGACTTACCGGAGCAGACTCCCGGGTGTCTTGCGGGGCCGGCGGGAGACATTTACTCAATACGCTCATGCAACTTCCGGTACCGGAAGTTGCATACGCGTATTGCGTACATGTCCCTCGCCGGCCCCGCAAGACACCCGGGAGTCTGCTCCGGTAAGTCGAGGAGGGGGGGGCAGAGGAGGACAGCGGCAGCGGATCGCGGGGAGGGAGGACAGCGGCAGCGGATCGCGGGGAGGGAGGACAGCGGCAGCGGATCGCGGGGAGGGAGGACAGCGGCAGCGGATCGCGGGGAGGGAGGACAGCGGCAGCGGATCTGGGGGAGGGAGGACAGCGGCAGCGGATCTCGGGGAGGGAGGACAGCGGCAGCGGATCTCGGGGAGGGAGGACAGCGGCAGCGGATCTCGGGGAGGGAGGACAGAGTGGCAGCATGTTTTTTGGTGCTTTTTTAAAGAATAAAAACTTTTTCTTTAAAAAAGCACCAAACTTTTAGGGTGCGGCCTATATACGGGGGCGGCCTATATCCGAGCCAATACGGTAAGTACAAGGGATTTTATATCAGAGGAGAAATGTTAAAACAATAGACCATGGTCTAAAACTGGTGGGCCAGAGGTTTAAATGAAATGTAAGGACATTTTATTCTACCCAGAGGCTGGTATATAAATGGAGCAGTATCTCATCAGAAGTGGTACAGGCTAACAGAGTGAGATAATTTACACATTCATGGCATAGGCATAAAGCTATTCTGAATCTAAGACAACACCAAGGACTAATTAAGGTCTGAGACGCTACATCAGGAAAAATGTGCGGACTAGAGGCACCGCTCACGGACATAACGCAACCATTGCAACACATTGTTGAAGTGCAAGTCGGCTCCAAAAATTCCTAATATTTCTTCAAACATCTATACTCACGTGATTACTACTGGTGCCACTTTGTTGGTGATGATAGATTTGGCCTTGTTGTGGATGCTCACAGTCTGAAATGAATGGATGCTCAGGGAATTTCTGTCTTCTGTGCTGGAACTTCCGCCTCCATTTCCCTGGACATTGTCATTAGGGGGCGATGTTGTGGCCACCTGCTGCGCTGTACTGGCAGTTGTACCCATACTCCACAAACGCCTTCATCGGAATTCATCATGCAAAAAAAGAGAAACATGGACACATAAGCAAACCAAATGATAAATGTGTAAATAATTAGTTTGCGTTTTTTTGTAAATAATGCTGAAGGAAAAATGGAATTACTCACAAGTATCTCTCTATCTCTATAATAATAACAATTTTAATAAGCAACAGGATGAAATCTATGACTTTGGCAAATTCATATAAACAATGGCGATAATAAAAAGTGATCATGGTACAAAAGTGACATATCAACCTTAAATTAATATAATATTCAACTTGTGTGTGATGCTGCCATAGAAACACACTGAGGAGACAATTAGGGGCAAATTGATGTAAAGATCCCTTTTTTACCAAAAAAATTAAACACTAATGACAACAATGCACCCTCAGGCGAGTTAATAGCACTAGGTGGTAACCATACTTGGGAACGCCCCAGGTTTGACCCAGAGAACTCTGGGTGAATCCTCTGGTTCGCAGTAGCAGGGTCTTGACAGCCTCCCTCATTTCTCCTTTAAATGGGGGTGATTCCCAGTATGTCGGGGGAACGCCCCCTGACGTCTGCGGGACTGCCCACCGACTTCTGCAGGACCGGACACCGTCGTCAGTGGGCAGTCCTGGCCGCGTCCTGCAAGGGTAGGCTCCGGGTAGCCAGAGCCCAGAAGTTCCCAGGTATGTTGGTAACGCTATGCACAGCAGGAAGAACCACTTCTGATGCCTACAAAAATTTGCCTCGCTCTGTTCTGGCACATCATCAAATTCAAGTCCTAATGTATACAATAAAGTTGTGGAGATTAAAATAGTCAGGGAATTTTGAACATTTAAAGACAAGACCAAGACTTATCTTTTAGTTTTTTCCATTGCGATATTAATGACACTCTTTAAGTCAATGTTTTCCCAAGACATTCAGTGGACAAACCTTAAATAAATAAGTTAAACAAGTGCATTTCATCAAATCCAAAAGATGCTAGTACACACTTCTTCTACTATTAACACACTGGTTAATAATCTTGATTTTAACATTTCAGCTATGTGTCACTGCAGTGTGACCCAAATTCCTATCTCCCATTACGGTCTATGGTCCAAACAGGTACCGTGCAAGAACAGAGTGGTTGATTCTCCATTACACACTGACACATCACTCAATCACATTACAGAATAGTATAATTGTTGCACTGGAGTATTGAGGTTAATCCACAATAAATTGAATAATAACTTAGAACACAAGGTCTAATTTTCAGGAAGTTTGTACAAAAGAAATCTACTAGATCCTAGAACGTTTTGCACAGAAACATTTAGGAAAACCAATATTTGTTTCGGCACACGAGAACAATAAATGATTTAAAAGTCACCGTGACACTGTACACTGTTTTTACACAAAAATAACAGCAGTTAAGAATGAAAATCCTTATGAAGGATAGAAAGATAGAACCCATTACCGAGAGGTAAGCCCAGAGGTGGTGCCTGTGTGCAGTATTTCTTTGTCACCCCCACCACCATTTAACTAAAACGCACATACTAAGGTAACTTTGCTCCATCACCTTTATAACCTAACACCATACATGAACACCCGCACACTCACTCTAACATCATAAGCTAAATCTAAATTTGTGGAAGTATTTTACAGCACTATTGCACAGCACTGTTCATTCACATACTCTGAACCTCATCTCCCATTCACTTCCACTAACCCTATGCTCACCCCTGTAACATCACATGCTGATAAATGCAATAAGAAATTAAATAATATGCCAAAACTTGGTCAAGAAACTCCAATTTTTGCCCATTAATTCAGCAAAACATTTGTGAGGTCAGGCACTAATGTTGAGAAGGCCTGGCTCACAATCTCTGTTCCAGTTAATTTCAAAGGTATTATATGGGGTTAAGGTCAAGGCTCTGTATTAGGGCTGCAACTAACGATTATTTTCATAATCGATTAGTTGGCCGATTATTTTTTCGATTAATCGAATAAAAAAAATGAATGTACATTTTTCACTTATTTAAAATAATTTAACAAACAAATGATGTTAAATACAAACAGCAGAATAAAAAAAACTTTGATAAAATGCATTTCTTGTCTTTATTTCCCAACCAGCCCCCCCAATTTATGCACATTTGAGCCCAGATATGCCACGCTGCCTCCCAGACATGCCACGCTGCCTCCCACATATACCACTCCACGCTGCCTCCCACATATACCACTCCATGCTGCCTCCCACATATGCCACTCCACGCTGCCTCCCACATATGCCACTCCACGCTGCCTCCCACATATCCCACTCCACGCTGCCTCCCACATATACCACGCCACGCTGCCTCCCACATATACCACTCCACGCTGCCTCCCACATATGCCACTGTGCCTGATATGCCTTATACCCCCTGATACACCACTCCATCCTCCCCAGATATGCCTTATACCCCCCCCAGATATCTCATAGTGCCCTCATAGAGTCACAGACCTGTTCACAGCACACTGACACCATACCCAACACTAAACCCAACCAAATACCCAATTTGAACATGTTCTAGCCATTAGGCTGCCAATTTAAATTTCATTATGATAACTGAGCTTAAACCTTTTATTATAAATTATTATTAATTAACCCCTTCATGACAAATGGTTTTACTCCTCTAAGTGAACAGAGCATTTTTAGAATATCTTTGCTGAACCTACGCAAATTATATATTGTTTTGTTCAAGGAAAGATTGCACTTTTTAATTATTTGAGAGAAACATTGTTTCTCCATCTTTTCACTTTGATTATCACTGCTGCGGATCACAGAGCGATAAGGAAGCAGAGCTCCAGAGGGAAGTCCCCTCTTCCTGCGTGGTCTTGATGCAGCCAATGAGTGGCAGGAAAACACTCCTATTAAAATCAATGGGGGAGATTTCAGTAGGTTCGTACAGGGGTTTAAACAGACCCCTACCCACAGCGTTTGCAGAACCAGCGCTGTAGCTGACTGGCAGTAAAGTACTGTATTTGCTCAATTATAAGACAACCCTGATTATAAGAGGACCCCCCAAATTTTTAATATTAAATTTAGAAAAAAAAAAGGAAAAAAAAATTTATACTACCTTATAGGAAAGAATGTTTTACTAGTAAATATTCAAATATAAACTATTTTATCATATTGTTTCTGTTTCCTTTTATTTGCCAACCTGCCCCCCCAGTTATGCATATCTGCCACCAGATATACCTTATACCCCCTATATGCCACTCTGCCCCCTAGACATTCCTTATACCCACCATATATGCCACTCTGCCCCCCAGATATGCCTTATACCACAGATATGCCACTCTGCCTCCCTGATATACCCGTGCTCCAGACTCCCTGGCGTCTCTTGAGGGCAGACAGCGAGTAGACAACCTCAGCTTCTGCCTGGCACTACTGCTGGGGATTCTATGATGGAGCACCGGAAGGTCAAGTCATCCCGGCGCGCGGTCATAGAAACCCCATAGGAATTGCCAGGAGAAGCGGAGGTTGCAGCACTGCAGAGGATCTGGAACTTAGTCTTGTAGTCAGATCGCTATTTGAGGGCCGATTATTAGACGACCTTGAATATAAGACGAGGTAAACCTCGTCTTATATTTGAACAAATATGGCATATCACGTGCAGGGAGATGTGGTCAGCTGAACACATCTGCTGTAAGATAAATAGCAAGGGGGTAGAGAAAGGGGTAAATTCATGTGGGAGGATTCTGCAGAATCTCACAATGCTTATGCAAGAGGGTACAGTTCAAAATTTTACGGGACCACACACCCATCAAGTTTTCCTATTCAGTGTCTATTTACAAAAAAGTAACTTTCGAAGCAAGTGGGACAGAAGCTTTAAATGGCCCAGATATATATCAATACTTAATATTAATAAGGGTTGCAAATCTTAGCGTAACCTTTGGTAGCTGCTAATGAGACCTTCAGACAGACAATGGCATCCAAATAAGTAACTTGTACTTAACTAAGAGAAGCTATGTATAGCCTCCGTGTTTTTTTTTTTTTGGTTTTTTTTTTTTTTTTTTTTAAACAGAGACACAAAGATGATTGAGTGCATTACTGTGCCAAACTTCCCGATTGTAATTAGAAAGGTGTGACTGGGTAAGACAAATGCAGCACAAAACATAGGATGTCAACAATGAAAATGGGCAATGATTCACAGAGTCAGAAACATAAAGGCTTTGGTACATCAGGTTCCCTTGGGAAAATACTAACCTGTAAGCATTTTTTTGTTGCTGTTTTGTTTTTTGTTTTTTTAAACAGTGAAATGTTTTTATTGTAAAAGAGTGGTGGGCAAGCTTAAGCCCACCATCTTCTTATACCAAGCTCCTGAAAACCAGAGTTAGAAGGAGCATTGCTTCATCTGGAGGCATGACACATACATAGCATACCCACTTTAAAAGGCACACACACCTATTGTCAGTTGTTCATCACCGTAAAGCAGCATTATATCTAGAAGCTGGTTCACAAAATAGTTAATGGTATTTCGTTGGGCAATAATTTTATATACAACCAGAAAGCTGTTACAAACCTCGTTTTTTACTCTTTGTAACTGCTGTTCTTACCAATTTCTGCAAATAGTGGTGCAATTGACAGGCATGAGGTTAAAATTCACCAGTTACAAATTACATTATTTCAGCTTGGTACCTACCTCAATAGCATGCTTTAGGAAACTCTGATAATCTTGATTTTTTCCCCAGAAAAGTACTGCTATTAAAAGTTTAAAAGGTCCTACACAAGCTTGTCTGGTCCCAAATAAACAGCAGTGGAAACTGAATCAGGAACAATAATGCATCATTGGCAGGAACTGTTCTTAATCCAGAGTATTGGCTATTCCAAATTGTATCTTTGTTTTAGTTCATTTGTGGTTGCCATTTGCAAGGCATTTCCTATTATTGCATATCACTGTGTAACACACTGGCTGAATGCTAATGAGGAAGGTTAATTGTGCCACATTGTGCCGGCCAGCTAAGCTATATCATGCATGAGGAAGTCCTCCCCACCCCACAAGAACTTTATCTTTGGGATTTCCGTTCAAATGACAAATACGTTAAATTACACTTGAGAGCAGATAAAATGAATTAACTGGCACACGTGCAAGGAACAGCCACAAAAGGGAAGGGTTTGAGTGATGGAAATTTAGAAAAATGCAGAAAGTGAATGCTTTAGTAACAAAAAGAAATTCCTAATTCTAAGTAGGGTTGGGAATTGTGCATCTTTACAACTTTTTTTTACATCTTTTTTAATCACAGCTGCTATAATGAAATTGTAATAAGCATCTTACTTCCTATTGGCTATACTGCACTGCTCGTGAGAGTCTTACAGTGCATACAAATAGCACAATGTGTACATAATCTATATTGTGTTTGTAATGGTGCTGGTGTGTAACCAACACTGATT
This sequence comes from Spea bombifrons, assembly GCF_027358695.1. Classification (NCBI taxonomy): domain Eukaryota; kingdom Metazoa; phylum Chordata; class Amphibia; order Anura; family Pelobatidae; genus Spea; species Spea bombifrons. The sequence goes on from NC_071097.1 coordinate 11,867,332, forward strand.
ATTATAGAAATGTCAGGATGACAAGCACAATTGTGTAAAAAGAGTACACCCTCTTTGAATTGTATGGTTTTACATACCAGGGCACAATAACAATCATGTGTCCCTTAGCAAGTCTAAAAATTAGATAAATACTCTCACGGTAACCCCTGAGGGTGAGGACAGAGGGGTAGGTTTGAGTTTGGGAGGGGGCCATGACGGATTCATGGGGAGACACTTTTGCCTGCCCATCCCCCCCCCTTATATCTAAGTCATGCTGTGCTCAGTGGGGAAAGCTTAATCTGGTCTGCCCTAACCAGGCATCCATGGACCACCCGGCTATGGGGGCTCTTCAAAGCCAGAAATTCTCCTTGCGTCTGACTGCGGCAACTTCAACCGGGTGTAGCTCAGACCCCCTGTGATGGATCACAGCACTTTTTGGATAGTTAACAGAGGGGGTCCAGAGCTTTCAGGCTTGTGCAGGAGCTCCACTTCTCACTGGGAGCTTTTCCATCTGTAACCGGTAAGGAGGTGTCGTTCGGGGGCTTTCAAACGACACCCTGGCTGTAGGTTAGCTCCCTTTGGAGGGTCCAGAGTGGCATATTCTAGGAGACTATGTCTCCGCAGGGAGTCCCAGAGTCAATATATTGTTTGTTGGTGTATTCCTCTTGCTGCACCTGAAGCAGGACTTTGTGTATTTTTCTGTTCCATTGTATGTTAATTGTGGTTGCTGTGTATAAATATCTATATGTGTGTCTAATAAAGCCAGTTCTGTTCTCACTTCAACATTGGTTCTGTCTGATGTTTGGGGTGGGCTGCTCTAGTGACTCACTGTCCTTTTCAGGATACTACATGCGCTGAATATGTTAAGCTACAGCTAGCTACAGTGACAAGGCCGCTCTGGTGCAGAGGTTTCACCCTTTTCTCTACAATGTTGGTTCTGTCTGGTGTTGGAGGGGTTAACCGCTGGTGTCTAAACAGAAGAAAGTACAATTTAGCTGGTGTGCCTATTGAGTTGTCACAACCTAAAATGAACACCACCGCATGACATATTACACTGTGTCATGATAAATTCAACAAAAGTAAAGCCAAAATGGAGAAGCCATGTGTGAAAAACAAAGTACACCTTTACCGTTTCCATAGGAACTAAGCAGCAGACAGGTGCTGCTAATCAAATGCCCTTGATTAATTAAACAAATTGGAGTAAAGACATCAGCAATGATGTTAGAAAAGCAAGCAACCCTTCCCAGATTGATGGGCGGAAACAGTTGCTTCTCTAAGATCATTGTTGGTCTATTTTCTCCTTGACCCTGTGTGTTAATACACACCTGACTGCTCCAGACCAGCATACTGCTAAGAAACTGCTTTTATATGAGGTCACACTTGCAAACAATCAATTAATCAATAGCTGGTCTGAGAAACAGATCCAAGGATTTGTGTGTGTGCTCATTGGACTGCATCAGAATTGGTAATCTAGATGGATATGGTTTCTTCTATAGAAGAGACCTCAGTGGTCTTAAAAGCTTTTTTATTTTTTGACGTATCACATCCGACTTAAGGCCATCTTCTCTTGGACCAATACAGCTGTATCCATTTTCCTTTTCTAAGGACACTTACAATTAGCACTACATGTCTGCGTCATTGCTAAACTGAGAAATTGACGGGGGAAATGTTCATCATATTAAGTTATAGAGACACTGTAATTGTTTCAGAGTTAGTGTTGGGAACCTTAAAGCATTTCAGAAGGGTTCCACTGTGCTTTTATTTTCGTTTTTGTAATTTCTTTTTTTATTCCTTCACTTTTTTTATTTAAAAACATGTAAAAATGTGTACAGCTAGACGGCCACTAACTGTTCCGTTGTCTACACGAGCTTTATCATTACATAAAATGTTTTTTGATGATCTTCAACCTTATGTATAAAACAGCTGTGTGCAATGCAATAGCATAATACTTATCAACGTAAAGTCTTAAGAGGGATCTCTTGATCCATCTATTTCTCTTTTGTAGTAGATGGGAATACGTTGGGGGTTATGAATGTATGACAATGTTCTACAGCTCTACATGCACAATAATGTGTATGCGAACAGCCAACTTGTATCTATAAAGTTATGTAAATAAAACAAATTGTCTTCTAAATGTACTATTCATTGATATAAACAGCTACGAATGCAGGCTCAGACTGTCATCTGGCACTACAGCCTCCCATACGGACGCGATATTCCTGAGCTGCAGACCTATTTCCTTCCATGCACCTAGCTTTACAACTAAATGTTTCTTGGAACATATTAATGGATATGTGCTTATGGTTACTTATATTATTGCACAAGCAATACAATTTTGCTCACAATATGAGCAAGTAGTATGTAAACTATAAATAGTCTCAAAAGGCCCACCTCTTAAGCAAGAAGCCTTGGGGGGCTTCAGGGGCCTGTGATACATCCATGATAAATAGGTTATGATGTAACACTATGCGATACTTTGTATCTGTTCTGTTACACAACTGTAGGTTTAAATCTGTTCCCTAGGGCTTACCACTGACTCTGTTTCATGGACCAGCAGACATGCCAGTAGTCTGTCTCCCACAACCAAATCATGAACAGCTTGGCCGCCAACATCTCTGCTCTGAATGCTACCAAAGTGAACGCAACAGGTTCACATGAACTATCAGATCTCTGAAGCTGTGTGTGCCAAGAGGAGCATGACAGGAACTCTCTGCAGATACAGGACTAGTTCTCATCACAGGGGCACACCATAATAGGCAGCGTTTACGTTATCTGAACGAAGCACGATTCGGCATGACATCCCAAGGGATAACATGAAGCTTTTAAAGCAGTAGGTATTATGTCAAGTAAAGAACTGATTTTTTTTACTGTACTAACGACAGATTTAGAACTTGGCTACTTGTACAAGCGGTTTGCTTCAGATACTGCAAGATCTAATCAAACAAAATTCAGCATGTGAACAGTAAGGATAACATATACTGAATGTATCAACAAAGTTTGATATTTTCTTTTATATTGTATTTTTCGCAGTCACCTTAGAGACTTATAGTATTAGAGAAATTACATGTGTTACATTATTAGATGGAATGTAGTCCATAAAGCATTTGATACAGTGAAACCTATACTATCTGATTTTATTTTAGAGTTTCCTTATTGACAGACACAGGATGTGCAGCTTAATTCTTCCAAGCAATAAATAAATGCAATTCTTGAAATAATATGAAATTACTGATTTTAGCTTAATACTGTTAAACCGTGCATTTTTAACTAAAGTAAGTCTCATGTTTCTACGTTTGCCTTTGAAATGTATTCACTAATAAAGGGAATCAACATAACATTCTAACACCCATAGCTTGATTTTCTATAAGGCAGACTAGGCATTTACTTAGAGAACAATGAGGAGCAAAATGGTTGTTCTGCCCATTCCCAGGTATACTGTATGTCACTTTTAAGTGTTTTTTTTTTTTTTTTTTTGCTCATGTCTTACACATTTTGGTCTATGCCTTGCCTAGAGACCATTTTTCTAGTGGGCTCTACTTTTTCTAGGCACTTAAGTTTCATGGCAGACATCAATGGGTGATGATCATTACAGTTGGAGAATATGATTCGTGATTTTAGGACTGCAGAAATTCCCACTGTTTTTCTACTTCAATACAGAAAAAAATGTCAAATCCTATCACATCTGAATTCACATTTGATTGAATGAAGTTTAATTCAGATTTATTACTTCTATTACTTAAACTATTGCTAAATGATGAATGTAACATGAAGGAATTGTCTCCAGGGTTTTCAATCGTTTTGGCTCATCATTCATCTCACAAATGGAAGATAAAGCTGGCTTTGGTTAACAAATTTTTCCAATGATTTGTTAGGAGAATGCTGACATTAATAATTCAGCATTACAGGGCATAATTTTAAAACAGATGAGCTGTCCTTTAATCATTAGACCACAGCTGCTAATTAACGACATAGGGCCTAATTGGTAGATCACTAATTTAGCAGATGAAAACATAAGACACTCAGTTAGCAAATTATATTCATATGCAGTGACTGCTCAGAGACCTGGCTGACAGCTTAGACAGCATATTCCATGGGGAAATGGACTACACATGATTTGCATATTCCATATGTTCCTGTCTCTTCTATTCCATGTTCAAGAAATCAGTCTTAAACCCAGAGAGTTAAAGAGAAACTGCACCCAAAACATAAGTAGGGTTTAATCGACTAAGTGGGCACTCATGTCTATTTTCCATGTGATCAATGCTTCAAGGTCTACGTGTAATTCAAGCCATATTTTAGAAAACTGGTTACGTAGCATATTTCAGATTTACATCTAAGGATACAGGATCTTGTATATGCTACCTTTTTTAACGATTTGGACCAGAATTACTTTTTTTTTTTTTTACATAATGCACCATATCAGCATAGTAACCAAGTCTCTAGGAGCCTGGGACATGGTTGAAAGCCCTGCCATGCACCGACATACCATCTGCTTCTGTACGTAGAAGGAAGCTCAGGAGCACCGCCGCCAGAGGGCTTGGACAGCTTGGCCCAGAGGTAGCATCCGTTTTTTGCAAAAAAAGCATAAATTAATAAGGATGGGTGATCCAGACTTGGCTAAGCGAGCCTTATACCAATCACCCAGCTGGAACCTTAATTCTTGAGAAGATAAGCCTGAGACAACACACCTCTATATGCACTTTTTACAAGCTGGGTTTAACCAGGCATTGGGTTTATATACAGATCAAGCCCATTAGATAAAAATACAAAAGTACTAGAATGACATGCGCAAATAAAAAAAAATCAGTAGTGCAACCTTGGTTATTATGAAGTGGAATGCTAAGAGATGAACGTGCCAAGATTTAGGAATGCACAATCATGCCAAAAGCAGTGATAATGAATCCAGTATCCTGCCAGGTTTTTTTTTTCAACCTACTTGAATAATTTTAATGACTTAGTGCTATTTTAAAAACTCCTTTAGTCATAAGAAGCAAATGTATAGTATATAGAATCAGTTCAGCCCTTCTTGCTGGAGAAACATGCTATTTGGAAGTACAACCCACCAACATTTTAAAAGCTCTAGAGACGGCAATGTGAATTTCAGTTTTTCTGGTGACACATAAAGAAGTGCTATACTTGAGTAAAATATATTGAGAAAATTATACTCATTTGTTTTAATTGTATGCCTATAAAACAGATGCATGTTGCATGCGTGAATACTAACCATTACGGCACCATTGAACAAAATATGACTTTTACACATTTATTTATTAGCAAGAATGCAATAACCTCTGTTTCCTCAGAATCATTGTTTGTTCCAGAAATTTACATACTATTAACTGTTTAAACAGGTGATAACACATGCTTAACATATTCATGACCTGGTATAGAATAACTAACCCTTTGTGTCCACATATACAAAACCCTTTCCAAGACACACTGATATGAAAAAGCTATCTACAGCTAAAGCGGACCTGTAACATCACCTTGGTAAAGTGCGGAAAGAGAAAACACGGAAAAAAGCTTGGGAGGAAGCTATGCAACCCATATGTCTAGCAAGTTTTCTGTTGGGACTGTCCAGGTCAAACCTGGACAGTTGGCACATATACACATATCAAATCAGAAAATAAATCAGACATATAAAAGTAGGATAAGACATGACATTTATGCGGAGGTAGGAGTTTTAAGACAGACATCCTGCGTGGGCTGCAAATGCCTGTTAGTTTCAGCTTATACATACTTTAAGTCTTCTATCAATAACCTATCCTCTTTTGCATCTCAGTTTAGTTTCTTAGATACTTACAGAATATCTCCATATTTAAATACAGTTAATTAACACATTTGTGCTAACTTGTTTGTGGTGTTTAAGTAAGCTTTTATATCTTTCAGTTTTCAAATGTATGGCACGTGTGCAACTACTTATGGTTAATGAACAATTTTCAGAGCTACTGCAGACATGGATTAGAGATACAGGATATATTTGAAACATTGTATTCATTTAGTTTCCTTCATACAGTTTGCATGTGGTTTTAAATGTGTTTTTAAAGTTTAGTTGAACTAGACTGGCTACACAGACTACCCTGCTTCCTCCAGACACAGAGGTTGACAGTTGCTTGAGAACTACTCGGTTACAGCTAGAGAACTACCAGTAGTTCTAAATCTACTGAACCAATTTTCCATTTACCAGGTTTGCAAGCAGGAATCAAAACTTGTCAATCCCTTGAAATGTTACAAGCTACTGAGTATCATCAGCTGATCTGAACTGGTTGTGAACAGAGGGAGAATAGAGGTGTTAAATTGCATTTCAAGCAGAATGCTACTAAATATAGCTTAAGTGTCTGATGGAATATAAAATCTGCACAGCTGCAGGATGCATACGCCCTATGCTTCACAGATTAAAAAAGGAAACAAAGCACAGACTTGGCTTGGTATTGTGTTTTACATAAAAGTGAACAATTCACAGCCTAATCCCACAGGGGATTTCCTTTGTACAGGAAGAGTTCATGCCTTTAAACTTTACGAACATTACACAGTGGAGCTCCATGGTCAACAAGAGACTATGTAGACTGTAGTTTGGTTCCAATAAGATTCAACAAAACAAGATCAAGTAATAAATGTTCCACCACAAGGCATTAATCTATTTACATTTCACACCACACAGTGGCTAACTGATGCCAGAGGTGGTTTATACTCTGAGATGGTCACCAGAACATTAACTAAATTAAGACTGACATTTTAATCTGTGAGTGCTACAAATGAACATTTTTGTGCACCTACAGTTAAATAGGGGCTACTCTGTGGTTTTTAGAGACCCTAAACAAAATGATTTTTGTGGCCCATCATAAATGTATGAAATGGATTAAATTGTACTAAACACAGGAAGGCATAGCAGATGTTCACACCGGTTTATTTAAGGGAAACATTTTGTCAAATAAATAATAACCACATTTATTAAAAGCATGCAACACACCAAAGTTGGACAACAAAAATCAATAACAATATTATACATGAGATTGTTAACAGCAATCACACTCCTATCATGCCCAGGTTCTAGCATAAACTGGTTGCCTGGGCATGATTGGAGTGCGTTTGTTGTTAATATATATATATATATATATATATATATATATATATGTTGTATTTTTCTGTCCAATTTTGGTGTGTTACTTACTTTTAATAAAAGTGTGGTTAACACACCAAAACTGGACAAAAAAAAATAATCTATCTATATATATATTGCTAACAGCGTGATAGGAGTGTGATTACAGGCTACCTCTGCCATGCTATCCCCCCCCCACACACACACACTTACAGATCCATGCTATCACACACACTATTCACAAACATGCATTCACTCATTCATATACTTTCATTCATTCACAGATACTCATTCACTCCCTTAATCACGCATACTTGCTCAGTGTTTGTGTTAGTGCCAGTGTCTTGGTGTGTTAGGGTAAGGGTCTCTGTGCATGTGTGTTTGTGTGTAGCGAGTGTGAAGGTGTGTCTTACCTCACAATTTTCACTATTCTGTCTGTCTCTCGCTTTCCTTTTTATTTTCCCCCCACACACGCTAACTCTCTCCTCTCTTTTTTCTCTTCTCTTCTTCTTTGTCACCCTTCCATCTAACTCAATTCCTTTTATGTACCATCTTCTTTTATTTCTCTCTTTTCTCCTTTCCACATCAAACAGCCATGATAAAACCACCAGACATATATGGGGAATTATACCTGCGTATTTTTGGGATGCAGGATAATTAGTAATGTACGAAAATTCTTTACATTGAACATCTGCTCAGCACTGGTTCCGTGGAATTAAAAGCAAATGGAAGTGTGAATTTTCTATTGTTAAGTATCCTAATAAACCTTACAGGAAGTGACCTAATGAAACACTGTTTTGCACCATTTCCGTATTTTACATCCTGTGAAACTACATTTTTTTAGGAAACAAAGACAGATGATTCAGGTTGGGTCTGAACGGATAAGAAAGGGATTCCTATGTTTTGTATGAAATCATGTACAACTCTCTCTCTCTCTCTATAGATATATATATATATATATATATATATATATATATATATATATATATATATATATATATAGATTTATATATCTATATATAGATTTTTAGAGAGAGAGAGAGAGAGATCATGTCTCTCTTAGAGTTACTATTAAAAATAGAAAAGTGCTTCAAAAGAGCTTTCAAAAAGCCTCAATGTTATAACAGGGCAGGATTTAACAAAACGTTTTTGATTAACAGCAGTATAATCATTGGCTTATATAAATTAACCAGGGCGCAAACGGAGACACACTTTAATTCGTGCCACTTATGGGAACTAGAGGATAATCCTATTAACTGTTTATAATCAGGTGTTAAATCATCAAAAATGTAACTTGGTTTCGGAAAACTACCGTGAGGCTAATCTCAGAGAAAAAAAAAATATATCTCTGCCTGCCATCTTCCTGTTTATCCACTGCTTTGAGAATGACTGTCTTGTTAGGGAATCTACAACCATGGCCAACAAATACATCCTTTGCTACTTGAAATTTCAGCAATCTGTCACACTTTCCAACAAGTCTTGTTCCTGTGTTTTCTGCATGTGTCATGCTGATAAGGTTCAGGAGCACTCGGTTATAATAGTAATTACCATTTCTATTTAACCAAGCAAATCAAAAGTATCTATTACGGTATTTTTAATGACATCCAGAGCATAGAGAGGGGATTTATTACCTTGGTTCAATATACTTTATTTGGTGATTGTAATTTTCCTTTTTTGGACAAATATGCACACAAAATGTGTAACAACAATGCATGTTTCCTTCCCATCTGCGAACTATGTACTATATCAGTGCATAAGCTCACATTAGTTGGGTAATTAATACAGTTTATAGTGCTCAAGAACCACTGGTGATATATTTATCGTGTTGATAAAGGGGCAGGCTAGCAGGGGGCAGCACAGTGACTCAAAAATACAGCATTCAAACACATTTGACAGGCCAATTAACATTTAATTAAAAAAAGAGACTACCCATAAAACCCAAGAAGCACAGAAATAATGATGTTATAGAGAAAATGTTGCTTGTTAGGCTAGGAAACCTGGTGCTATATATGGAATTGCAAGTAAAATGTTTCTGGTAGTGGCCCAGTTATAGTCAGGTCTGCGTATGGGTTAATATCCTCTCTGCCCCAATGCATACAAGATTATCGCAGACAGAAAAAATGATAATATTTAAATTGGCAATATACAATATGACAATACCTTACTCCCTTGTAGTCCCTTTTGCTTAATATGTTCTTGCACTTATATTCTGCCAAATGTGTTCAGATTTGTTATGCTGGTTCCCAAGGCTAAACGTTGCCTGTCCTCTCTTACCCATAACTAGACAAGGTTTCATCCTCATCTTAGCTCATTAGATCCCGGTGTGCTACTTTAACAATAAAGTACTTTTCCCTTCCTAAGATTAACACTGCCCAAATCCTCCAATAGAAATGGAAATGTATATAGCACAGAATCTATGAGCCAGAAGCAAAAAACAGACTATTATTCTTTTTCATAATATAAATATTGCATGATTATGTTAAATGTTTAAAAAAAAGTCGTCAATTAAAAAAAGGACAGCTGTGAGTTTTGCATTTCCAAAGAGTGCAGAATAATTTTTTTTTTTTTACACAAAAATACTATACATTATTTTACTCCCTACTTACGTTGAGCTTTTAAAGAGTTTCAAAATGCTCTGAAAAATACCCCTTCAAGGTCATCTTATAATCAGACCTCTGACTACAAGCCTAAGATCCAGATCCCCTGCAGCGCTGCAGGTGACCTGGATCCACCTCTCCGGCAGCGTTGCGCAAAGCTGCCGCTTCTACAATGGAGCGCCGGCGCTCCACCATAGAAGTACCGGCCAGCAGCAGAGGAGGTTGTCTATGCGCATCGTGCAGACATTCACTGGCTGCCAGAGAGGAGGATCACCAGCAGTGCTGCAGGAGACCTGGATCCTCTTCTCTGGCAGCCGGTGAACATCTGCACGCTGCGCACAGACAACCTTCGCTCGGTCATAGAACCCCGGTGGAAGTCCTGGGTAGCAGCGAAGGTTGTCCACCACTGCCCCCACTTGACAATAGGGAGCCTAGAGCACGGGGGACAATTCTAGGGATGCATCGGTAAGTCGGGGAGGCATATAGGGAGGAATTAAGGCATATCTGGGGGGCAGAGTGGTAAATAGGGGGTATAAGACATCAGAGGGGGGCAGAGTGGCATAACAGGGAGGCAGAGTGGCATATAGGGGGTATAAGGCATATCTCAGGGGTAGAGTGGCATATCTGGCGGGGCAGAGTAGCAAGCCGTGGGGCAGATGTGCATAACTGGGGGGGCAGGTTGGCAAATAAAAAATGCATTTTTTCTCAATCATAGTTTCTATTAAATATGAAAAAATTGTTTACATGTGACTACTTACTAATAAAACTTTTTTTCTTATAGGGTATTCTTATATTCAGGCTTTTTCTTTTTTTCTAAACTAATGTTAAAATTTTGTGGGGTCATCTTATAATCGAGCAAATGCGGTAAATGCAATTTAGAGTATTATGTGCTAAATAGTTCAAAGAGACTGACACCTGAACAGTGTGAAGGAAAAATATATGTTCCAAGTGTGTCCATTTTTAGGGTGGTGGACAGACCCTTTTTAGGATGCAAATCTCTTTGTAACACTTCACTCTCCTGATATCTCATCGTAAAATCAGAAAGTTCTCAAGCTCTAAATGTCACAAAATATGTAAATATGCATCATGGTATGTGCTTTAAAAATAATGTTATACAAATAATATAATAATATAGTTAATAGATCTCAAAGTAACATGCCCCTAACATTGTTCCTATTTTGGAACACACACACATTACTGTACTCTGTCAATGTTATGTGTGAATGTTAAGGAGTGTTCTGTCAAATGAAAGCCTCATCTTCCCTTTCATGCATGTGCAGTGGCACATTGTATGCAAAGGTTCCTACAGACCCGCTAAATTGGATGTTTGACAGGACAGCTAACAAATTTGGTACTCTATTAGGAAGTTGAATTTGAGATATTGATAAACTCAGGACTCTGCTATAGCGAATTGGTGGTAGTTCTGGTGGCTAGATTACTGTAAATAGTGTTTTGTTACATCACTTTTTTTAAGGTTTCTTTTGGATGTTGTTCATAGGGTGCTATAACCTGGCTTTCTTTTCTGGTGCTATTATTTTGGCCCATATCAAGTAATAAAACTCAGTTCACCAACCACTTTTTAAAGGAGCCAGCATTGTGTTGAAAATTGATATTTTGTTTTTGTCCACATGTGTGGCCCCTGCATAAGTCCCAATAATTTGTTCTAACGTCATTGGTTTACCATGGGAAAAACATGCATTTACATAAAACTTATGGCAATAAATAACTACATTTTAAAAAAAAAAAACACTGAAAGAGATGTCAAGGTACAAGAACATGTCTACCAGATTCTGTGAAGAAGAAAGTTTATTTTTTTTTAGATTTACTGAAGGACAAAACATTATGACATAGAACACAGTAATTTAGCAAATGAAAAGGAAAAACAACTGCTTTACAAAAAAGAAAAAAAAGCTTTTAAGGGCATCAAAGTCTATTTCCTGTCAGATGTCTTAACAGATGTCTTAGTATTTCCTATGGTACCCCTTTTGTGTGCTCAAATGCATTTTAATTAGAGCAGTATATTAGTATATTATCCTGTTGAGGATGGCATACTATTCCAGTGAGGCCAGAATACTTTTTATTAATGTGGATGATATATTCCTGAGTTGGTATTATCAGTGGGGGCAATATGGATCCGGTTTTAGAATGTTTCTAAGACGCACATAAATACACACATTTATACCTGCATGTCCTTTCCTGCATAACCTGCTACACATCTTGTAAACAATACATACGGTGTAAATGTATCCATTAAGATAAGATACACATTTGTACGACATTCGTGTCCATGATTTTAGCTGAATATTCGATATGCTCATTTTGTCATTTTCAGCCAGGGCCGGACTGGCCCACCGGGATACCGGGAAATTTCCCGGTGGGCCGGAAGGTCCGGGGGCTGGGCGGCCATGAAGACAGCCGCTGAGCTGCCCCCAGGCTGCCCGAAATCTAATCAAAGCGGCCGCTGGGTGCTGATGCGGTCGGCCGGCATTAGCACCCAGCAGCCGTGTGCGACGGCCGTCTAGTGATGGGAGCAGCGTGAGGGGTGAAAGCTCCGCCCCCTCGCACTGACCTTTCACCCCTCACGCTGCTCCCATCACTATGCAGCCATCAGATTGCTGGGAATGTAATCTGTACGGCCGATGCGTGTTGATGCCGCCGGCCGCCTCTGCTTTAATACTTTTTTTTTTTACTTTATATGGCGAGCCGATCCAGCTTACCATATAAATAATAAAAAAAAAGTGTTAAAATAGCTCCGGCCGGCGGCATCAGCACGCATCGGCCGTTTAGATTACATTCCCAGCAGCCTGATGGCTGCATAGTGATGGGAGCAGCGTGAGGTGGAAGCTCCGCCCCCTCGCGCTCAGACTGCTGCAGCACCGGATGTCAGGTCAGTGGCATCCTGTCAGCATAGAGAACAGTGTGCAGCTGCCAAGAAGTCAAGAGAAGTAGAAGGTGAGTAAAATAAGGTATTTTTTGTACTGTATGTTTTTTGTATTTGTTAAGAACAAAAAAAATCGGCATGTGTGTGTATGTGTGTCCCCCTATATGCCACTCTGCCTCAGAAATGCCTTATACCCCCCTATATGCCACTCTGTCCCATGATATGCCTTTTAACCCCCTATATGCCAGAGTTGCATATAGGGGTATAAGGCATATCTGGAGGCAGAGTGGCATAGGGGGTCAAAAGGCATATCTGGAGGCAGAGTGGCATAAAGGGGGTTAAAAGGTATATCATGGGGCAGAGGAGCATATAGGAGGGTATAAAGCATATCGGGGAGGCAGAGTGGCATATAGGGGGCATAAGGCTTTTCTGGAGGCAGAGTGCCCCATGATATGCCTTTTAACCCCCTTCATGCCACTGTGCCTCCAGAAATGCCTTATACCCCCTATATGCCACTCTGTCCCATGATATGCCTTTTAACCCCCTATATGGCAGAGTGGCATATAGGGGGTTAGAAGGCATATCATGGGACAGAGTGGCATATATTATTTTTTAATTAATATGGCAAGCTGGATCGGCTTGCCATATAAAGTAAACAAAAATGTCCCATGATATGCCTTTTAACCTCCTATATGGCAGAGTGGCATATAGGGGGTTAGAAGGCATATCATGGGACAGAGTGGCATATAGGAGGGTTGAGGCATATCAGGGAGGCAGAGTGGCATATAGGGTATAAGGCATTTCTGGATGCAGAGTGACATATAGGGGGTCAAAAGGCATATCTGGAGGTGGAGTGGCAAAAAGGGGGTTAAAAGGCATATCACGGGGCAGAGGGGCATATAGGAGGGTTGAGGCATATCAGGGAGGCAGAGTGGCATATGGGGGGTATAAGGCATTTCTGGAGGCAGAGTGACATAGGGAGTAAAAGGCATTTCTGGAGGCAGAGTGGCATATAGGGGATTAAAAGGCATATTACGGGGCAGAGTGGCATATAGGAGGGTATAAAGCATATCAGGGAGGCAGAGTGGCATATAGGGGGCATAAGGCTTTTCTGGAGGCAGAGTGTCCCATGATATGCCTTTTAACCCCCTTCATGCCACTCTGCCTCCATGAATGCCTTATACCCACTATATGCCACTCTGTCCCATGATATGCCTTTTAACCCCCTACATGTCTCAATCATAGCTTTTATTAAATATGGAAAAAAATAGTCTACATGAATTAATAAAGAAATAAAAGTTTCTTACCAGAATATCGTGAAGAGTAATGTGATCAGTGTTTTGTTCCACTGAATAAAATGGAACTCTTTCATCTAAAAATGTTCGCAGTAGTAAATGTTTTGATCCCATTATGTGTGATGCATTTCATTTATTAGGGCCTTTTAACACTTTTGCTTTCTGGCATTTTAATACAAATAATGAGATAAAAAGAATGGCACATAGTGTGACTCGGGTGTGTATAAGGGGTGCGTGTGGGTATAAGAGCTTCACCGTGAGATAAACTATATGGGGCTGGTCTCCAAATTTTTCCAGGGCTGCTTTTCAGTCCCAGTCCGGCCCTGTTTTCAGCAGGTAAGCTATTTTGATGTAAACTTTACTTCCTGTAGCGCCTTACAGCACCTTCCTGTTCAAAAAAAAACAAATTAACTTGCTGTAAAACATAGAATTGCCTTCTGTTGCTTGAAGGCCATAAAGTATTTAAATAGATCAATATAGATTATTAGATATAGATATAGATATTTTACAAATAGAATGAGCGCCAACAACTCACTAAGGTTAACACTGCTGCAAATGTACAGGACTTTATGCCTGAACGAGGTACAGGGTGCAGTTGATGAATCCTTGCTGGGGGTCTCTGGATCCTAGCATGGGTGTGCTTCATCTGCTGATGGTCAACTAAAGCTGGGCACGAGTATACTTGAACTGTACCCTATAATACACTAGGGTTTAAGGGACTGCATAAAGGCTTTCTAAGAACTAGACTTGCACATGCGTATTCGGGCTAACACGAAAACTAACAAGAAGGGTGCCATTTCGTTGTTCAGCCCGAATACCGAAGAAACTAGCATAGCGGCGGCAAAACCTATACGAAGTCACACAACAATCTTCGTGTTCGACTATATCTCCAACTAATCTCCATGGTCCCTTCCCCCTATAGCCTACCTTATCTACGCAGCATCGCAGGGGTTAACGGGAGCGGAAATCCATAGGATTCTTATGGACCTTTAACTCCTGTTCCCTCACCAGCAGCTGCACTTACTTATTGGTTGATGGCAGAGGAGGCCCCTGCTTGCGACCAATAGAGTCGCCGGGTTCTGCGTACCGCGTTAACCCTGCATTAACCACTCCAAAAAAAAAAAAAAACGAACACAAAGCATTTACATGAATATTTGCCCGAACCGAACACAGGAATGGGCGAATATTCGTGAAATACGAAGATTTTTTTCCCCACGAAGGCATACACGAAGAGTTGGATGCCGCCCAAGTCTAAGAAATAGATATGTCATCTGATAAATCTGGATTATCTCTAGATTTGTGGTTATACTACAACTCCCATGAGTCATAGCAAGCTTTTCCAATAGCATTTAATGTTCAATGGCAGCACTACTACACTGCGGTAAACAACATTTCTAGCCTGGCTACACCCGATTACAGAACAAGCAGATTTCACCATCACAGAAAATTCTCAGCCAAGAATAGCGTCCTAATTTCTAAATCAATACATACTGTTCACCAACCGCTGACAGATACTCATGGTTCTTAACAAAGAGTGTGTCGTGAAAATAATGAAATCAAGGAAACAATTTAGAACAGAAGATAAAGGAAACTAGGGCTGAAACAACTAATAGATAATGAAAATCGTTGTCAACGATTTTCATTATCGATTAGTCGAATCGATTTTTATCAATTATAAAAAGAGTTTTTTTTCAGAGCAAATGCTCTGAAAAACTCTCCTTATATAATCCGACCTCAAACCGAGATCATATTATGACACTAGAATCCAGATCCCCCGCAACGCTGCAGGGGACCTGGATTCCCCTCACTATCAGCCGGTGGGTGTCCGTGCGATGCACACAGACAACTTCCGCCTCTCCCCTCCACTTCCATACACCCCTCTGACTCTTCCCCCCTCCCATACGCCGCTCTGCCTCTCTCTCGACTCCCTGGTGTTTTGTGAACCTCCGTTGCTGACAGGCACTTTCACTGCAGCTTCATAGAAGCCCCAGCGAAAGTGAAGGGCAGTAACGGAGGCTGTCTGTGCGCATCGCGCAGACCCCCACCGGCTGACAGAGAGGATGATCCTCTGCAGGAGACCTAGATTCTCTGTCAGCCGGTGGGGGTCTGCGCGATGCGCACAGACAGCCTCCGTTACTGCCCTTCACTTTCGCTGAGGCATCTATGAAGCTACAGTGAAAGTGCCTGTCAGCAACGGAGGTTCACAAAACACCAGGGAGTCGGGAGAGAGGCAGAGTGGCGTATAGGAGGGGGGAGGAGTCCCTCCCATACCCCTCATTATATAATCCGTTTAGTCTGACTCACAGCAGCAGCTCCTACTAATCAGTCCCTCCCTGTAATCACTGTGACAACTGGCCCCGCCCCTTCCTTCTCCCAGAAGGCCAGAACCACATGGCTGTGACACTCATCTAACTGTAAGTATAAAATTTATATTTGGGCTGCTGAAAGTTAGGGGAGGTGGGGGTTATTTAGGGCCAGTTATGGTTAATGGGGTGTTTAGGGTTAATTTAGGGGCAGTTATGGTTAATGGGGTGTTTAGGGGCAGCTATGGTTAATGGGGTGTTTAGGGTTAATTTAGGGGGCAGTTATGGTTAATGGGGTGTTTAGGGTTAATTTAGGGGGCAGTTATGGTTAATGGGGTGTTTAGGGTTAATATAGGAGCAGCTGTGGTTAATGGGGTGTTTGGGTTAATTTGAGGCAGTTGTGGTTAATGGGGTGTTTAGGGTTAATTTAGGGTCTGTTGTGGTTGATGGGGGTCTTTAGGGTTAATTTAGGTGATGCTGTGGTTAATCGGGTGTTTAGGGTTAATTTAGGGTAGTTGTGTTTGATAGGGTTTTTAGAGTTAATTTAGGGGTGGTTATGGTTAATGGGGTGTCTAGTGTTAATTTAATGATGAGGACTGAGGGTTAATTTAATAAAGTTAACTTAAGGTGCAGTTAGAGGTAAAGGGGGGCAGACTAAGGGGAATCTAAATCCTGGGGGCAGTGAAGATTAACCCAGTACTTATTTATAAAAGTATGTTGTCAGTGTGCTGTGAACAGGTCTGTGACTCTGAGGGGACTATGAGATATGTGGGGGTATAAGGCATATCTGGGGAGGATGGATTGACATATCTGGGGGTATAAGGCATATACGGTATATAAGGCATATGTGGGGAGGGCAGCGTGGCATGCCTGGGAGGCAGTGTGGCATGTCTGGGGAGGATGGAGTGGTGTATCAGGGGGTATAAGGCATATCAGGCACAGTGGCATATGTGGGGGTAGAGTGGAGTGGTATATGTGGGAGGCAGCGTGGAGTGGAATATGTGGGAGGCAGCGTGGAGTGGAATATGTGGGAGGCAGCGTGGAATATCTGGGAGGCAGCGTGGAATATGTGGGAGGCAGCGTGGAATATGTGGGAGGCAGCGTGGAATATGTGGGAGGCAGCGTGGAATATGTGGGAGGCAGCGTGGAGTGGAATATGTGGGAGGCAGCGTGGCATGTCTGGGAGGCAGCGTGGCATGTCTGGGAGGCAGCGTGGCATGTCTGGGAGGCAGCGTGGCATGTCTGGGAGGCAGCGTGGCATGTCTGGGAGGCAGCGTGGCAAGCCTGGGCTCAAATGTGCATAAATTGGGGGGGCTGGTTGGGAAATAAAGACAAGAAACGCATTTTATCATTTTTTTTTTATTCTGCGTTTGTATTTAACATCATTTGTTTATTAAATTATTTTAAATAAATGAAAAATGTACATTCATTTTTTTTATCCGATTAATCGAAAAAATAAATCGGCCAACTAATCGATTATGAAAATAATCGTTAGTTGCAGCCCTAAACAGGTGGTAGGCTACCTTGCCTGATGGCTATTTTTGTTTTAGGATAGGTAAGCCATATTTAATGTTAAAGAGTGCTTGAAGGACTGAACCTGTCCATTAGTGTATGCTCAGCAGAGTATGCTGGATGACCTCTGGGGAAAGATTCGCTAAGGCATTATAAGAACTTGATCCTATAGTAATTATTGTTTTGGCAGTTATCATGGGATCAGAATGCAGCATTCATTATCAGAGATTTGTAACCCTGACATCTCGCACTTCCTATTCTAATTTCCCTTTCTTGTGCTGTGATAGCTCTTCTGTGTACACATTTCTCTCAACACAAAGCAAAATAAAGGAATACTTTATTTTGTAAACAAAGCCTAAAGAATCGTCTTTTGTGTATCTGCTCCCTATTTATCCCCAGTAGGGTGTGTGTGTTTTTGTTGCCTGTTTGTGTTTTCATTAATATTTTACAATTGTACTACATCACTGCGAAACCCATATCCCTTTCCATTTATCTGAGCTTCATATTCGAAATTAAGTGATGTTTACGAAAGGATACAGCTAGGTTCTTCTTGCAAGGTCTCAACAAGGTTAGTAACTCACATTTTAGAAGCACAGGCCACTTTCAATCTGTGTGCCACTTTCCTAAGTGTCACTGTATAATAGTTTACCAATGGATTCATTCTACTGCTTATTAGCATGACTGCCCCATCCCTAACAATGGCACCTTTACCTTTTGCCTATTATGAAATTAATTTAAATTATTTTGTTATTTTAATTTAAAACTTAAACTCTAGGTTGTAAACTTGTTTGAGCAAGGCCTTCCTCACCTGTTATTTCTGTAAGTCAAATTGTTATGTTATATACTACTTGTTATGTCCGGTCTATCTATTGTACAGCACTATGGAATATGATGGTGATATTTAAAACTGGGGTCTGTATTTACTTAAACTAGTACTGAAAAAATAGAAGATTCCTTACAACTATGTAAGGAATCAACATTTTGATATTATCCAGATTACAATATTCAATTGTTACACCAAATGCTGCCATAAAAATCATCATAGGAAATTTGCTGTAGTAACACATAACTCCATGTAAGCTAGAAAGCTCTGCAGAGTTATGTGTCATTAAAGTGAATGGATAGCATAGGAGAGCACCATAGCGCAGGCTTCCAGAGCTTGACACGGGAAGACACCGTCTGACAAAGGAACTGCCTATTTTGAAACCAAACACTACAATTTTATTCTATTCATAGAAAGCCACTGCTGTCTGATTAGAAAGTTGAGAAATTACACAAAGCTTCTATTTCAGTCCATCAGTCTTATCCTGAAATACTTCTCTGGAGGGCCAGTTCTCTAGCATGGACTCAATCTTTCTCAAAACCTTTATTTGGAAGATAGTAAGGTTTTATCACAGATACTCTCCTCTAAGTTAGAGGGCCAGCAATAGACCAATGGCCAGCTCACAGGAAAATTTGGGTAAAATCAACCAAGTTCTGTGACGGAAGCCTCCATCACTGGGACCACTGGAGAGGCCTGACTGCCAGCCTCCTCCCTATTGACTATGGGCCCTGGGTTTGTAAAGACTTCTGTGGCTACCCCCAGCAGTATCATCTCATCACTGTCTGAGGGGATTATCTCCAGCAGACAGCCAGGATCTGCCACCAGGGAGAGACTGCCATTCTTTAAGTTTAATGTTGTATAAATCAGTCTCCCCCTATTGTATTGTTAATCCCGTTACTGCGGGAGGATCCGGACTTCGGAAGTACAGCAGAGTGGCGGATTGAGGACAACCGGGATTTCAGGGAGTGGGACCTACCAGATGCACTAGGACTTAAAGGTGATTTAGACTTTTGAATTACACAGGAGTGGGAACTGGAGAAGGCGTATAAAAAACTGTTCGACCGCGTTCAACAGAATGCCCCAGTGTCCAGGGATTGTCTGGATTTTGTGGATGTGATTGAGTGGTCAGCTGAGGATGTTGACCCAGGCGGGGTGGATGGGACTGCGGTCTCCACCCCTGAGTCAGAGGGATACTGGACAGCTAATCCAGATCCAATACTGGAGCTGTGCGACTTTACACCACAACCAGATCCAGAGACTGGGGATTTATTTGATTTTATGTCTGAGGATGTTAACCCAAGAGGGGTGAATAACACTGCGGTCTCCACACCTGGGTCCTCAGAATGCTGGGCAGTCTGCCCAGATCCCTTAGTCCCAGCTGAAGAGCTGGCAACAGGGCAGAGCGCTGCTGGCTTCTGCCCCACACCTGCAATGGCTACAGGGATCCAGGGAGATGTGGCAGCCGGCCCTTCTCCCCAGCGGCAGCTCACATGTCCGGGAGCGGAGGAACCGGTCCTCCCTCCCCAGCGGCAGGCCGACCCAGAAGATTCCCTAACCCCAGCGGAAGCGCTGGCAACAGGGCAGAGCATCGCTGGCCTCTGCCCAGCACCTACCAAAGCTGCAGGAATTCAGGGAGATCCAGCAGCCGACCCCCATCCCCAGCAGAAGCAGGGAGGTGGAACAGCCGGTCCATCTCCCCAGCGGCAGAACCTAATTCCGGGACCGGATCAACCTGACCTCCCTCCTCAACGGCAGCAGGAGCACCAGGGAGGGGATGCAGGAGGCATCACTCCCCAGTGGTACCCGGGAGATGGCGTAGCCGGACCATCTTCCCAGCAGCAGCAGGAGCACCAATTTTGGGAGGGCATTGATGGGCCAAATGAACTGACTGACTACGGAGTCAACCCGTTTAGGGTCTCATCCTATGTCAGTCCAATTCGGAGGGGGGAGAATTGTGACGGAAGCCTCCATCACTGGGACCACTGGAGAGGCCTGACTGCCAGCCTCCTCCCTATTGACTATGGGCCCTGGGTTTGTAAAGACTTCTGTGGCTACCCCCAGCAGTATCATCTCATCACTGGCTGAGGGGATTATCTCCAGCAGACAGCAAGGATCTGCCACCAGGGAGAGACCGCCATTCTTTCAGTTTAATGTTGTATAAATCAGTCTCCCCCTATTGTATTGTTAATCCCGTTACTGCCCCTGTTGTCTCTGGGAGGCAGATTAAGGGGGCGGTTTGTGTCCCAATATCTTGTTTTATGTTAATGTGTGTTTTGCTGGATATATCCAGCTCTGCGTGTGAGAAATAAATCAGTCTTCGTTTGGTTTTACCCTACACTGAGTCTCGGCTAGTGACTGGGGAACCGGGGAAAGTGTGTTGTCCCAGGCTAAGGGTCCATTACAAGTACCATTGAGAAGGAGAACGTTAAACCCTTTGGCTAAGGACAGAAAGAGGCCTGAGGTGTGATTTTGGGGTCCCCAGGTTAGGTCCACCTGGGCCCTTAACACTGTGGTGTTTGGGTGAGGGGTGAACCTGAACACAGCTGATCAGGTTGAGAAGCACACTAAAATTCACTCAAACCCTTCCTCACTGGCCCAGCCAGTGGCTGGCTGGTAATGGCTACAATGAATATCAGTCATGAGCGTCCTTGCAAAATTCATTTTTTTTGTTTTTCTAGAAGTGGCACTCACTTGATTGAGTTTACTCACTGAATGTATGCACTGGAAATGCAAATGGGTCACTGAAGACTCAGCTTTTTGGTGCTGTATGTGGGATTACCTGTTTGTCCCCCACATTACCCCGAAGACTTCAGTGGTTCCCCTTAGATACTGTATCGTGCTTAATAAAGCATGAAACCGTCAGGCTTCACAATTAAAGGAAAACTTATTAAAGGAAAAGTATATTTGGAAGAAAACATGCCAAAAGCATACATATATCCAAAACACATCATGATGAAGGGAATGCCGAAAAACACAAAGGAAATACTCCAGGAAGGAAGGATCCAGTAAATTGGTAGATTCTTACTAAAGCCCTTATTACTCTGAACATCATAGTGGCTATAAGTCGAAATAATGAAAGAAAAAAAACACGCTTCAGACATTAAGCCAAAATCTTTGAACCAGAGAGAACACGCACGGGAGAAAGTGACCGTCGGCAGCTAATTTAAATGGGTAGGAGCGCTTTTAATTATTTAACGTTTGCTTAACTGTTTGAACAACAAAAATCTTTACTTGCACTAACTACTGCACAATGGCAGTGAAAAACAATTGGAAAATTATTGCAGTGGACACTAGATTATGTAATATAACAACTATATCACAGGATAAGTTTCAAGCCTACTGGCTGACCTCTGTGTAAAGCATCTGATTAAGTTAAATCATACATTTTAACTATACTTTTCAACTAGGACTTTTGCACACTATTAAGTTTTACAAATTGACAATTTACATGTACCATACAAACATACAAAGAGCATGTAGTAAATATTTCAACAACTCTTTCTGTAAAGAATGGACAACATTTCCCTTGTACCTACATGCAGATCGGCATGTCAGCTAAACTACTTATAATGATCAATGCGTGCAACTCATTACAGAAAGCAAAACCAAAATAGCTGACTATACTGTAAAAAAACAGCCACAAAACTATTCTGGTAATTTTAAGACTGCCGTTCTAGGTGTTTTCTTAAATAGTGCATCCTAATCAGGTCAAGTAATTATAACGGCGGTGAACATTACTTCCTCCTTTACTTTCATAGAGACATTGGCCAAAAACCTCAGTTCCCCTGGGTTTTCAGAATAAAGGATGAGTGGCAAATTAAGGGCAGGGTATAGAGTTACGAAGAGGGAGGGTTCTCAAAGCAGAAAACAGTCATAATGGCTCAGGCAGGGGGCTGGGGGGATTACAAAGGGTCTGGAAGGCAGTGGGCAGGTTTTAGTGTGTGGGAAAATCTTTCAGTATAAACACAAGCAAATTGTGGACAAAAAACATTCTGCCCCTTGCCTTACTGTGCTTGGTGTGCTATCAGCTAATGAATGCTGCATATGCCAGCCAGAGCCTCCTACAAACAATCAGCACTTCAAACACATGGAAAGCATGCATTATGCTTAACCCTTCACTGCTGGCAGGATGTATAATATAATGTATAATACGGTATTTAATGTATAATACAGTGATTAACTGGTTAAAGTAACATGGGCTATGCCAAACTGCTACAAGTACCCACAAAACAAATAACTAATTTTTAGGCAATTGATAGCAATTTAAACCGATAGAATGAGAGGGGGACAAAAAAAAGGCATAAAAATGTAATACGTACATTTAAAAAGTGTGATGAAACTTAAAAAGCAGACACCTAAGCCAATCCCTGTGTAGATGACAGCAGTCATGGGCTACAGTATGAATCTTTGGCCCACATACAGATGGTTCACATAATAAGCACATGTGCTGTGGGGATTTTGGAGATACTGCAGCTCACATTTCAGATTTTGCATTAGACTTAAGGAACTTCCTAGTCTCTAGAACTCTAGTCTTCAGGTGCAGAAAGTGAACTGCAAAATATCAGAACGTTAACACCAGCATAGAAAGAATGAGCCTTTACACCTGTGTTAAAGCAGGACCAGACTTCAATCTCATACTGTTTAGAGACTTGGGGACGTGGAGTATGTAGCAAAAAGTGTTTACAACTGGCATTAATACACATTCCCATTTGTATCATACAACCACAACCTGACTACCCACAAATGCCAAATTGATGTAACACCACTCCTTTTCACAAATCGGGCAAATGCTCAGAGGGTGTGGTGATTGAACACGTTCCTGCATTTTGGGAACTCTACTAGTCCCGAAGTCATAAACCATAAAGCTTAAGATGTTCCACCCATGTTCACACCATCATCAAGTAGTAACACATATGACATGAACACATAACATTGCATAATGCTAACCAATTCTATAACACCCAAGTCAGCACAGTTGTGGAAAGCTATGTGATCCATCTAAGGGATCTGAGTCTGATTTTCTACCCAGGCATGTTCCATCAACAGAAGGACTCTGCAATACATAACGCAATGAGCCGGTATATTCGAATCACTTGTCACCAGTACCTTAAATCCAGCTGTTCATTCAGTGTCCTCCGAGCTTAGCAAACAAGAGCTTCAATGAAACGTGAAAACCAGGAAATAAGACCTCCGTCTATCTCAAAGGATTTAAGAGCTCCTCGTGCATCTCGGTAAAATCCATGCACGGCCCCGTGGCGGTGACACCGTCCCGAATCCCGTACAAGTTTCCTTCAAAGGAGAGCAAAGGGAGCGGGGCTGGGCTGGGAGGCAACAAATCTCCCCGCTGCACGCTTAATTAAAGAGTCGCTCCTGCGGGAGCAACATATCTGACTGTACGCCGGAGGATGTGGGGGAGGGCTTACGGCAAAGGAGGCCAGCTCCATCACAGGCCTCTCTGCCAATCAAGCGACTCTCGGAAACAGAAGCTGAGCAGATAGCAGACAACACGCCCGGGCTACCCACACAGTACGCAGTACATAGAGGAGTACTGCAAGTGCTGGCCGCAGCGTAGCAGCAGTTGGAGTAACATTATGCCGACAATACATGGGGAAACTATTGTGCAAACTGACAAAAGCGGAGCAGGACCATTTCATTGGTTGCTACGGTGACGGCACCACAAATGCTCGTTATACATTACAAAAAAAATCCTGCGGCTATTAAATCACACGCGCGCAGGCATCCGCAAACTAAAGAATCCAGTCAGCTGCATGAGCAATGATAAGAACGTAATGGCCCAAACGGCCAGTCAGGGCCCGAACACATTGTAACTGTATTTTCCACGATTGCTGGTCACACCAACAGGTAAGTCTGGGAGTGTAAAGATGAACACACAATAGAAAGTATGTTGTATTTTGTGACAAAAAGTCAAGCTAAAAATTTAAGATGAGAAATTTAGTAAAAACTTAATTTTTTTTTAATATTTTCCCTCTGAATCCTCGCAAAATTAGGTAAAGTGATGGAAAACTCCCTCCATGTTTATCAATTCGGTTGTCCTGATTTCAGAAATACCTAATTTATATAGATTTTCCATACTTTCCCAGCACTTATAGGGAACATTATTCGTAGAATTTTAATGCTTATGGCTTAACGGGTTTAGGGGTTGTGAACAGGGGCAGGAGGGTTATACTGGGTGGATGTTATGCTAGGGCAATGGGATGTAAGGGTTTTTATCTTTTTTTTATATATATATTTTAAATCAGTTATTAGTACAGTATGGTAAGAGATCCTCTTAGGGACCTCTTGAACATGTTATTAATGCAAGTGATGTCACAATTACATCACTTAGCTCACTTTATTGTTCTTTTTAAATATTATTTATTGTTTATTGATTTTTTATTTTTTTTTTAATCACAAAAAATGTTTTTCTTCGTTTCGTTTTTCAGCATGGGAGAAGAGAAACATGGTTCGTGACAATGGCTGTTTTAACATTTCGGTGCAACTCGTGTTTAGCTGTAATGTTATTCTTTCCAGCAAATGCTCTGAAAAATACCCCTTGTCTTATATCCGAGGTCATCTTATAATCACAGTAGAAAGCCATGGGGTGCAAGTTGGCAAATGAAAAGAATAAAAACAAAAAAAATGTTCTCAATCATAATTTTTATTAACTATGAAAAAATAGTTTACATCTAAATTAATATTTACTAATAAAATTGTAGGACAATCTTGTATTCAGGCCTTTTCTTTTTTTTCTAAATTAATATTCAAATTTTGGGGGGGTCCTCTAATAATCATGGTCATCTTATAATCGAGCAATTATGGTATTACTAAAACATAACCTAGCGACAGCATTTCGAGAAATGGCACACTGCACCAGCACAGCCCAGAATCCTGGTTCGCCTGCCAAATTTGTGAACAATATTTTCTTATTTGTTTATTTTGTGGATTACAAAAATACAAGGCGTTGCTGGTAGTGTAATGGCATTACTGAAACACAACCCAGGACCAGTATTTTATGAAATGGCTTTTAATTTGAAAATTAAAAAAAAGAGCCTAAATTAATAAATTCTTAAATGAAGAAAAAAAAGGCTTCTGCCACAATCCCAATAGGAGAACAAAATGAGCTATTAGTAGTTGTACAGCTTTTACAGGAGAGGTTGTCACTGCAAGCTAAGCCACTTGGGGGTCATGTCCATGGAGATGCAGATAAAGACAGAAGAGAAAAGAACAAGAATATGCTAGAGAGGAGGCGGAGTTGCGAGACACGGAAGCGGTTGGCAGAGTGAATGAGAATGTGACAGTGTGGGAGTGAATGAGCCCACAAAATTTAAAAAAATCAGAGCTTTTAGTTTTTTTATATAAATTATAAATAAATCAGATTAAATAACAAATTAAAATATAATTTAAATAATTAAAATTATTTTTTACAGTCATGAAGTTGAAAACACTTAGCAAATGATTTGATAAGAATATAAAGGAACGTGCAAAAGAACTGTAAAACTGAGGTTTAAATAGCAGAGCTGGAATAACAACTAAATTGGAGATTGCCAACTCGGTTATTTTGGCCTAAAATTTAATTTTTTTTTTTTTTTTTACCCCTCCGATTAACTTTTCCCACATCGCCCTTGTCATATTTCCACCCTGTCAGATTCCTTGCACCTGTATCATATCTTTGCCCCAGACTCCTGTCAAACTCCTGTCATATAGTCAATCCCCATGAAATTTCTCCTTCCCCCTGTCATATGCTTTACCCACAGCCCATCAGTTACAATGGCGTATCCAAGATCCACCTTCCCCTTATCATAACTCTGTCATGTTCCCTCCCCAGTTTCTGTATTGTAATCTGTTTTTTTTGTATTGTTTATACTTACGCTATTTTATACGCATTCTTACTCTATAACATTTACATATACACTCATTCAAATAAACACAATCAAACACATATACAGTACATAAATTACATTTTCACCAAGCTGGGAGTATCTCCCCACCTGGCCTATGCTCTTCACTACCCACACAATTGGAACAACGGGGCAGCTACTGTTGGTATGTGATTTTAAAACTTCAGAGTGGTCCCTGTGACCACTTGTTTCTGCCTCCTCATACCGGTTCAGACTGTGAATTACAGCCAAGTGCTATGTGTTATACCACACACTTCAGAGATCCAACTACTTCACTAAACTGAATCTTTGAGGAGCTTATGATTTTGTTTGACTCAAAGAAGGTCCCTGCCCCTGCAAGAACATAGAAGTCACATATGGCAGGTTCTACAATGCCCCTTAGTATATACTTCCTTTATACCAAAGCTGGAAAATGTGACTTTAAAAAGTCTTCCATGCCATTTTTGGGTTACATCTTCTCCTCCCAATGTTTAAAAAATGGACCTAAACAATGTCAAAACAGTGGTGGATCGGCCCCTCCCTCAAGACCTCAGAGCTGTTCAATGTTTCCTGAGTTCTCCAACTATTCATACACAATTTCTCCACAATCACAGTACCTATCACGGCCTTGACCAAGCAAGGGACTGATCCAAAAAGATAGATTAGTCATTGAAAGGTTACTACAGCTTCTTTTCTCCATTATACAGAAACTTCTCTACGATTCATCGTGGAGGTTGATGCTTCTGAGAATGGTGCCGAAGTTAGTCTATCCCAAAGTGACCTCAACTTTGTTCTTCTCTAAACAGCTCTTATCTGAAGAAAATAACTATGGTGTTGGTAACAGAGAGAGATGTTAGCTATCAAGTTGGCTCTCAAAGAAAGGAGAGACTTCCTAAAGGGTACAAGGGTTCTCCTGTCCATTCTTACTGATCATACAAAATCTCTTGTATCAATAAACCACTAAGAGATTAAATCCTCATCAGACGAAAAGGTCGTTTTACCTGGTGCAATTACATCATAACATATCAACCTGGTTCTAAGAATACCAAGACTGACACACTCCCCAGACAATTTGAGTCAGACGCCACTCCTTCTACACCAGTGATTGTTCCTAGCTCCCAAATCATTGCAGACTTAGTTGACCAAGATTTAAGGCCAGGACAGATGTTCCAGTACAACTTGGCCCTCCCACTGATAAACTGTCACTCTATGTCTCGGAAAGGCCATCTCCAGTCATCCAGGGAACAAGAAAAAATTACAACTGCTTTCTCGTACTTTCTGTGGCCTTCCTTGCCATAAGGGGGGTTCATTTTAGCCTGTCAGTTTTGTTCCCATGCCTCTCAACCCTGGACGCACATTACCATGGCTAGAGCTATCTCGTTCTCAAGGTAAGAACACTATACTTGTGTCTACACAGTCTACCACAACATGTGACTTTGGATAGTGGAGTCCAGTTCATCTTTTGTTTCTGGAGATCGCGGTGTCACCATATAGGCATAAAGTTGCATATCTCCTCTGCTTACTATCCGCAGATAAATGACCAAACAAAGTGAACCAATGTCTTGAACAATACCTGCACGTGTATTATAACGCCGAGCACAACTTGGTTTCGCTTCTTCTGAAAGAACACCTGAAAACAGCCACACAGATTCAGAACCATTTTCCCATAGCTCTGCCAGTTCAGGTCCAGGACCATGAAGAATATGTGGTCCACAACATATTCAACTCAAGAAGGGTCAAAGGCTCCCTTCAATATTTAATTGCTGTTCCCCTGTACCTGGTACCTGTTTAGCAGGCTGTGACGGAAGCCTCCATCACTGGGACCACTGGAGAAGCCTGACTGCCAGCCTCCTCCCTATTGACTATGGGCCCTGGGTTTGTAAAGGCTTCTGTGGCTACCCCCAGCAGTATCATCTCATCACTGGCTGAGGGGATTATCTCCAGCAGACAACCAGGATCTGCCACCAGGGAGTGACCACCATTCTTTCAGTTTAATGTTGTATAAATCAGTCTCCCCACTATTGTATTGTTAATCTCGTTACTACCCCTGTTGTCTCTGGGAGGCAGATTAAGGGGGTGGTTTGTGTCCCAATATCTTGTTTTATGTTAATGTGTGTTTTGCTGGATATATCCAGCTCTGTGTGTGAGAAATAAATCAGTCTTCGTTTGGTTTTACCCTACACTGAGTCTCGGCTAGTGACTGGGGAACCGGGGAAAGTGTGGTGTCCCAAGCTAAGGGAGCACAAGACAGCGGAGGTAGTCGGTCGGACTAGCCAGTTCCGTGACACAGGCTATTTATACCCTCTTCTAGCCTGGTTTGCTTGCTCACTTATATTTTGCCTGTAAAGTAGACTTATGCATTTGGATTTGTACGAATTGCAAATTTACAGAATTTTGGTGCAGACATTTGTGGGTCCAAATTCACTCACATTCTCGTTCACTCTCTCATGCTCTCTAAATGTTTCCCTACCTTCTCTGCCAACCACTTACGGTTCTGCATCTTCTACCTTCTCTTTTCTCTTCTATCTTAAATCCTTAAACTTCTTTCTTCGGCTGCATCTCCACAGACATAACCGAGCAACTTCCGCCAAAAATGCCGGCGCTGCGGTGATGTCCACCCTGATTATGTGATCGGGGAAGTGAATGTCGCAGAAAGAGCCAACTGAGGGCAAAATGGCAGCACGGTGGTGACGTCCTCTCCCCCAATTGGAGGGTAGATGATGTCACCGCAGTGCCGCCATTTTGGCAGAAGTTGCCGGGTCATGTCTGCAAAGATATGGACAAAGAATGAAGAGATAAGATAGAAGAAATGTCTGGCAGAGACAGTAAGGAAACATTTAGAGCATGAGAGAGTGAACAAGAATGTTCAGAATGAGTGAGAATTTTGTTCCCAAATTAAAAAATGCCTCTGAATTTTCAGTCACACCAAATGGGCAAGAAACAAAAATCTCAAATGTCTACTGTGGAGCTTATGCCATGGCCTGTTATATGATATCTGGAACATTAGACTTTCTGCCCCACCTAATTGTTTGGAAGTGGTGCTACAACTACTGCTGCCTTTAAAACAATCATTTAAGACAGCAGGCTGCCTACCTTCAGCATAGGCATTTTGTTTCTCTGGTAAAGAGATTGAAGTTCCTGGAAGACAAAGGAATTAAATATGTCTTAGAGGAGGTACTAATGAAGACACTTGGACTGATTTTAACAATATCTACTCCCTGCAAGATCAAATTAGAGGTACAAACACAATAACACTACAAAACATTGGAGTATGTCACAACATCTATAAGAACCTTAGAAAAAAGAAAGATGACTCTGGTTCACGTTGTGGACCGGCGTTGTGGAAATTCCTATTACGCAGCCTTTATAAACCTGGCCAGCCCTTCAGTCTGGGCCTTGACATTAATGTTTCTGGACTACCTGTTTTGATCCTGTTCCTGAGTTGCGGCCAGCACCCCACAAGTGGACTCCCAAGCCGAGTGCCCTGCAAGCAGACTCCCAAGCTGAGTACCCTGCAAGTGGGCAATCTGTCGTGTGCCCTGCAAGTGGGCAACCTGTTGTGTGCGCCTTATCCAGAGGGCTACCTAATCTGTTCCTGTTCCTGAGTTGCGACCAGCACCCCTCAAGTGGACTCCCAAGCCGAGTGCCCTGCAAACGGACTCCCAAGCCGAGGGCCCTGCAAGCAGACTCCCAAGATGAGTACCCTGTAAGTGGGCAATCTGATGTGTGCCCTGCAAGTGGGCAACCTGTTGTGTGCACCCTATCCAGAGGGCTACCTGATCTGTTCCTGAGTTGCGGCCAGCAACCCACAAGTGGACTCCCAAACCGAGTGCCCTGCAAACGGACTCCCAAGCTGAGTACCCTGCAAGTAGGCAATCTGCCGTGTGCCCTGCAAGTAGGCAATCTGCCGTGTGCGCCCCAATCCAGAGGGCTTCCTCTCGTGTGCGCCCCATCCAGAGGGCTTCCTGCCGTGTGCGCCCCATCCAGCGGGCTATTATCTGTGCGCCCCGCTAGCGGGCTTCCAGTCTAGACACTTACCATCTGTATATGTTTATAATCTCTTCGGCAATACAAACCATATCATCGTAATCAGTCTGTTGTTCGTTTCTTTCCATCCGTCTGTAGTATCCCCTGCCCTACCTGTGTACCCGGTCCGTGACAGTCTGATTATATCTCAATTGCCAGGAGACCTTCCAGAGTCATCGGTCCAGAAGGTGGCTGGAAGAATACAGAGCTGTGCTGTGTAATAGATTACAACAGCACATCAGACATTTCAGACTCTGAAGTTAAGAGGAACGTTTATAAAACGTCTGAGGAGCCGTGTCAGAAGGGCTGCTTGACTTTATACGTGGACATAATTTTCTTACAGGAGTGTACAATACAGGCCTTGACAAATACTGGGCACCAGGTCCCCATGGTAACTAGAAACCACTTCCTGGTGCCCAAGGTTTTATAGGGTTGCAATCATGAATCAGATGTAGCAGGTGCCGTGAGGTGCCCAGCGGTGTCACATACTGCACGCTACATGACCCCACTGCGTGCCTCACATCGCTCGTTTCACTGCGCACCCCCCAGGAAAGCATAGTGTGCAAAATTCACGATGGCAGTGGCATGGCAGGTGAGATCTGTAAGTCTGTGTGCAAATTTGCTGTTCCCTTAAAAATAACTCAACACACAGCCATTCATGTCTAAACCTTGGCAACAAAAGTGAGTACACCCCTAACTGGAAATGTCCAAATTGGGCCCGAAGTGTCAATATTTTGTGTGGCCACCATTATTTTCCAGCACCACCTTAAACCTCTTGGGCATGGGGTTCACCAGAGCTTCACAGGTTGCCACTGGAGTCCTTTTCCACTCCTCCATGATGACATCACAGAGCTGGTGGATGTTAGAGACCTTGCGCTCCCCCATCTTCCATTTGAGCATGCCCCACAGATGCTCAATAGGGTTTAGGTCTGGAGACATGCTTGGCCAGTCCATCATCTTTACCCTCAGCTTCTTTAGCAAGACAGTGGTTGTCTTGGAGGTGTGTTTGGGGTCGTTATCATGTTGGAATACTGCCATGAGGCCCAGTCTCCGAAGGGAGGGGATCATGCTCTGCTTCAGTATGTCACAGTACATGTTGGCATTCATGGTTCTCTCAGTGAAGTGTAGCTCCCCAGTGCTGGCAGCACTCATGCAGGCCCAGACAATGACACTCCAACCACCATGCTTGACTGTAGGCAAGACACACTTGTCTTTGTACTCCTCACCTGGTTGCCACCATACACGCTTGACACCATCTGAACCAAATAAGTTTATCTTGGACTCATCGCAGCACAGGAAATGGCAAAGTAATCCATGTCCTTTGTCTGCTTGTCTTCAGCTAACTGTTTGGAAGAGGCTTCCTTCTGGGATGACAGCCATGCAGTGTGCGGCGTATGGTCTGAGCACGCACCCATTCAACCTCTGCAGCAATGCTGGCAGCACTCATACTTCTATTTCCCAAAGACAACCTCTGGATATGACGCTGAGCATGTGCACTCAACTTCTTTGGTCAACCATGGCGAGGCCAGTTCTGAGTGGAACCTGTCCTCTGAACGCTGTATGGTCTTGCCCACCGTGCTACAGCTCAGTTTCAGGGTCTTGGCCTAGGCCATCTTTATGTAGAGCAACAATTCATTTTTTGCCATGAGGTGCCATGTTGAACTTCCAGTGACCAGTATGAGAGAGTGAGAGCGAAAACACCAAATGTAACACACCTGAGATCTTGTAACACGAGTCACATGACACAGGGGAGGGGAAATGGCTAATTGGGCCCAATTTAGACATTTCCACTTAGGCGTGTACTCACTTTTTGCCAAGGTTAAGACAGTAATTCATAGTGCCCCTTACATATAGATATGCCACTCTGCTCTGCTGATATGCTTTATAACCCCTGATATGTCACTCTGCCCCTAATATGCGCTATAACCCCTGATATGCTTTATGCCCCCAGATATGCCACTCTGAGCCCCCAGATATGCTTGATGCCCCCTAAAAATGCCCACCTGCCCCACAGATATGCGTTATGCCCCTGTCAGAATGCTTGGTGGATTGGTTGGGAGCGTAGAGCAGGGTGGATCCAGATGGAAGGAAGGTCCGAGAGGTAAATGCGGGTCAGGGCAGGCAGCGGAGGAGCAATAACAAGAGACGAGCCGGGTTGGAACAGGAGAGGTAATAAGAGTCCAAAGAACAAAGTCAAGGTCAAGTACCGGGAGGTCAAACACAAAGAAAGGGCAGGATAAATGAGGACTGGGTCAGAGCAGGACACTAGAGAGGGCACTAGAGAGCTCAATAACAGCCCAGACTGGAGGGTGTGCAGGGTTTTTATATCCCACAGGTAAGGTTCCTCCCACTAACTCACAGGTATTACAACCGTCACCTGTGAGGATATGCAATCCCCATATGGGATTACCATCCCCACTTTCCAGCTTCCCCATCCCCACCAATGGGATGGGGTCTGTGGAAGCCAGGACACTCCCCCTACTATCCCCACCATGGGGTTGTGTGTAGGCTGACGTTGTCTTCCCTGCACTACAGTGCGGCGGACAGCAGATGACGCGTGTGGCCGCGACGGAGTGTGATGGCCTAACGATGCGTCGCAGTGGTTGGCAGTGTGGGAAGGACTGCGGGAAGACGGGGACGCAGTCCGCCCAGTTACAGAGCATGGCGTCCAGCCGAAGACCCAGGTAAGGGGTAAGATGAAGGGCTGGGGGCCTGACAGCTGCCTAGAAGTGTCACTCTGCCCCCTGATGTGCCACTTCGTCCCCCACTTACCAATGCACCCCCAGTGTCTATCAGTGTCTATCCCTGGTGTCTATCGGGGCCAGCTGGTGGACGTCTGTGCAATGCACGCAAACAACCTCCGCTGCCAGTACTTCCGCCAGGGCTTCTATGGTGGAGCACCGGAAGGTTATGTCACGTCGGTGCTCCACCATAGAAGCCCCGGCGGAAGTGGCGGCAGCGCAGGTTGTCTCAGCGCATCACGCAGCTGTCCACGGATGCCGCAGAGGAGGATCCGGGTCCTCTGCAGCGCTGCAGGGGATCTGGATCCGAACCCTGCTGCTGATAAATATCCTGCAGGGATAAATGGAAAAAAAATACACCAGCCCGGTGCCGGGAACTGCATGTCCCGGGCACAAAAGTGAGTACACCCCTCATTTACATTTTTGTAAATACCGTATTGGCCCAAATATAGGCCGCACCCCCACTTTAAAGACCTAGCGTGGGGGGGGTGCGGCCTATATTCGGGCCAATACGGTATTTACAAAAATGTAAATGAGGGGTGTACTCACTTTTGTGAGATACTGTGTGTATAGTATTAGCCAATATGTGTATAAAATTGTGGTGCTGGTGTCTATGGAGTTGTTTGTTATAGTATGGCATTAGCATGAGTGTGTATCTCAGCATATAGTGTCAGAGGGTGTGTGTGTATGATGTTACATGTGTGTACATGAGCATAGAATATTAGCGTGGGTGTGTTACTGTAGTGTGTTAGTGTTTGTGAGCATAGGATGTTAGCGTTTGTCTGTTACTGTATAGTGTGTAAATGTATGTAAGTGTATGAATATATAAAAAAAAAAACAGGTTGGGAAAGAAAAACTTTTTGGGCTGGCTCCTAGATCCAAACCATATTTGTCAAACCCCTGGTGCAATAGAGACTGTTTTATGGACATTTAAAGAAGGTCTGGACCACTAGGCCCTCTTACTGGTCTGGGTCAAATGAGAATAAATCGACTGGGGTGGGAATAATTTTTAAGAACCAAAAAATTGGTTTTTCTAATGTTTTTAAAGGTTTTAATGTTTGTTTCATGACTCCGTATTCTTAAATGAAAGAGTGAAATTTTTAGAGCATATCTCCTTTGCCACGGGTTCTTACCCTTTTTAATAGAAGGAAGTAATTTTTATTGTGTGTTACCAAGTGAATATAGAACTGAAGGGGATGAGGGTCAGAAGGTAAATAAACCTTCCCACAAGGTTAAAAAATGTATTATTGATTTTAAACTGAAAGATGCATGGAAGCATTTAAAACCTTCTGACCCTGGACATGGTCAGCTCCCGCATGTTCTACTCTTTTGTTTGTTTGTCTGTTTTTTTGTAACATTGTCATTGAGGCAAAGTTGTATCACCATAGTGTATAGTACGAGATAAATATATAAATATAATACAAAATTATGATATCTGGTATTACAGGTAAGTCTTCTTCCCAGTAAATCCCTGAGCCCTGGTGTTAGTATTCAGAATTTCTAAAAGTTTGTCATAATCTGTCTGACACAAACAAGCCCCCGTCCCCAGTACATTCCTTCGAATGATGGCTTTGCACAGTCCTGAACCTAAAATCTGGATCCCCCTGTCCACACATTGAATGTTATGGGAAGTCACTGTATCAACATCCTAGAGCTATGACTGAGAAAAATATTTCCCCCTATATGCCATTCTTCCTCCAGAAATGCCCTTTAACCCCCTATATGCCACTCTGCCTCCAGAAATGCCTTTTAACCCTCTATATGCCACTCTGCCTCCAGAAATGCCTTATCAAAAGACATATCATGGGACAGAGTTACATGGGGGGGTATAAGGCATTTCTGTAGCAGTAGCTGGAGTTGTCTGCAACCTACACATAACAAATAAAACACTTTAAACTAGAAATAGTTGCAAGACCAAGAAAACAAAGCTACTGTATGCAGAAGTACACTGCTCAAGTCTGTGTAGGGCTTGTCCTAATAATCCGTGGAGCTAGGCAACTGTCAAGGATATCAGTCTACAGGGGTGTTATATGGAGCACTGTTAACAGCATTCAGTTTAAATGAGGAAATAGCCCAGGATAGGGGGTCATGCTTTCAAAGATATGAGTTTCCTTAAAGGAACAGCTTAGTACCCCTTTTTAATGCATTTCCTGAATTCATATTCAAGCATGTCTCATATTTTGCTAATGGGGTTAGACAATTATCATATGCATCCTGAATGCGCAAGGGGAAAATGTATACATATGCGCTGTATTATTCCCATTGAAGCCAGTTGCACATCACTTACATGTATGCTATCTGAATATCAGAAGAAACAGATAAGGGTAGGAAACTGAGACAGAAACTTAATTTCTATTTTCGACACCAAACACTAGAGGTGAATGAGTATATCTCATGCACAGACTTGTTCGTGGACTCTGCAATGCCCTATCGGAGAAAAAGGATTTTCTCAATTATGCTTTGCTAATGTAACTTCAGGCATTGCTATCTCATTAAAAATAATCCAGTTTTAGTGACTGATTTCTGTAATAAATGATTACATAAAATATAAAAACACATGACCCTACCATATAATCTTCCCTACTTTTTACAAACTACATAACAATTGATGGATTTTTGTGTATGTACTGCCTGTGTATGTGCAGCTAGATCATTAGCCTGAAAACAAATCCCTTGCACCAAAGGTGAGGATACAGCTGAGCTGGGGTAATGAGTAACCATTTCAACAACAGCGAGGCACATCACTGACACTCAGACAAAAGCAATACAATAAAATTAGGTTGTAGCTTTAAATAGGCAAGAAGCTGACTCAATTCAGATAATTTGCAAATAAAAAGACAATAATATAAATGAACAAATAAAGTATTTTTGTTTAACATTACTTATTAATGACATTAAAACACATACTTGAAAAAACAAAACAAAAAATAAAGATTGTTCAGGAATGGTCAAAACACTTTGTGATAACTGGATGTTAAGTTATATACACAAAGATGCATTTCCTCACTGTAGAAATTAACATATTTCATATTTCAATGAGCTGTATTTACTCACTTCCATATGTATCAGTATTTGTGATGAGAACCCCAGTAAAACTGAATATTTAACTGCTAAAAAGTGTATATATAGTGATAAAGAATGTGCTAAGCCAAAAAAAATACCCTGAAAATAAGGATAGTGATCAATAATAATAGAAAGAAAAAAAAAAAAAATATATATATATATATATATATATATATATACACACACTTCCCTTTTCAATCTTATAGCTGCCACCCAACAACACTTCCTCACTTCCAGCAAGTGGTGAAATGGATAAAATGTGAAAATGTTTACTCACCCAGCTAGCAGATTCTCACAAGGTAATGAGTACTTCTATGGTGGAAGAACTTCCAAAGTACTCCTTTATATATTGCAAATTCACAGCATATTAACAATGAATGCAAATATTTTCATTATTATGACACAGAAAAAAAGGTTTGTTTTGCATGAGAAAAGCAAATGCGTAAGACAAAGAAGGAAAACTGGCTGTACTTTTCAAAATGTTTTTGCATACTTGGAACATCATTTTTCCATCATAAAATTTAGAAGTAATCAGAATGCAGTACAGAGGGTAACAAATATAGCCTGAATCTATACTAAATCCATTGGACAAATAGCAAATATATGTTTTATGTCTTAGCCTATATGTTTAAAAACAAAAAGAAAAACATCTTTAGAACCAGGCATTTGGGAGCTAGTGTAGCTTAGTGGACACGGCACATGTATTAGTGTGGGTGAGTGTAATTGGTTGTTGTCTGTATGTGGAGTGTGTTTGTGAGGGGTGCCTAGGAGCAGGTTGCATCCTGGTTGCATTGAGCCAGGGTTGGAGTGCAAATTTGGCTGACCTGCACTCCCCAGTAGGCACACTGCCCGTGGGCGTAAGAACCGGGGGGGGACGGGGGATAGATCCTCCCCAGTAAATCATGCGGGGGGGACCGTTAATAAAGAAATCCCCACCAGGGCCGTAGGAACCACCCAACAGAAACGCCGCAGGAGGAGAGAGAGGGGTGCCGAGCGGTCGTTTTCAGCAACCGCTCGGTGTCCTTCTGTCCCCTCTGCTCCCTGCCGCCACCTGCCTCAACGCTGGCCCGACTGCAGTGGTGGGGGCGTGAGGCGTCTGTCTCGGTGCCGGCGCTTCACGCTGAGCAGTGAAGCCGCGCGCATCGCGGCAGAGCAGCGAGGCAGAGGCCTCGCAATCCCACCACTGGACTGCACGGTAACCTACAAAGGGGGGTAGGGAGAGGGTAGCTAGTGAGAAGGGGGCAGGGAGAGGGTAGCTAGTGAAAAGGGGGCAGGGAGAGGGTAGCTAGTGAGAAGGGGGGCAGGGAGAGGGTAGCTAGCGAGAAGGGGGGCAGAGAGAGGGTAGCTAGTGAGAAGGGGAGCAGGGAGAGGGTAGCTAGTGAGAAGGGGGGCAGGAAGAGGGTATCTAGTGAGAAGGGGGGCAGGAAGAGGGTAGCTAGTGATAAGTGGGGGTAGGGAGAAGGTAGACAATGTGAGAAGGGGGGTAGGGAGGGGGTAGATAGTATGAGGAGGGGGTAGATAGTGTGAGAAGGGGGTAGATAGTATGAGGAGGGGGTAGATAGTATGAGGAGGGGGTAGATAGTGTGAAAATGGGGGGTAGATAGTATGAGGAGGGGGTAGATAGTGTGAAAATGGGGGGTAGATAGTATGAGGAGGGGGTAAATAGTGTGAGAAGGGCGTGAAGTGGGGATAAAAGTAACAAAGGGGGTAGTAAGTATATTGAAATAAAGAGTTAGAATGAATGAATGAATATGTGGATGGATTGTGTGAATGAGTAAGAGAATGAATTAATCCACGTGTGGATGAATTGTGTGAATGAGTGAAATAATGAATTAATGTGCGGATGAATTGCTTTATTTGTGAGCTGGGCTGTTTGGGGACAAAGTTGGCTCACGCTGGGCTGTTTGGCGACAAAGTTGGCTCACACTGGGCTAATTTGGGTATTCAGGATGCAGTGGAGCAGGCCATGGCACTGGCTGGGGGCTGCCTTGCTGATTTAAGGGGGTTAGACAAAGTGGCTAGTGGCAGGTGCCATGTGCTTGCCAGTCAAAGATAATACGTAGAGGAGAAAGAAACAAGTGGTGTTGGGTCTCAATTACTCTCCAAACCTCTTATGTGTTAAGATTTAAGGGTGTCTTGTGTAATGTATTAGTTTATCATCAGTTATTGTAGTAAGTTATTTGGTAAGAGTCTGGGTTATTTATAATAAAATATCGGGGGCGTCAGGTTGCATGGTTTTTGGTTGTGACATTTGGTACGTAGCACTGTCCCTACTACCTTCACACAGTAAAATAATTTCATAATATTTTTTTTTCTCTTCTGGGTAAACATCTTATCCATTCAAAAACAAAAAGTAATACTGTAATTTAATAAATTACTTGTTGTTTGAAATGTTGCTGTGCTAGTAAACATATCTGCCATAATAATTCATGATTTTTCCTGGGGACACTTAATTTTTATGTTACACAACAGCAGTCACTAATTATTATTATTAATGTTATTGCTATAGAAATGGAAGTGGCTTCTTAAACCCTTCAGTCCCCGGGCCATTTTTTAGGTATGTCGGTTCAGTGATTTTTCCCCTTTCCTGCGAATAGTCTACCCATGTAAACTATATATTGTTTTTTCAAGGAGAGAGAGGGGGCTTTCCTTTGATACCGTAGCTAGATAATTAGCTGAAAATTTAGGATGAGAAATTTAGTAAAAACTAGTGAAAATAAGAAAAAAAATAATTCTTTATATATTTTCCTCTCTGAATCCTTACAAAATTAGGTAAAGTGACAGAAAATCCCTCCAAATTTATCAATTCAGGTGTTCTGATTTCAGAAATACCTCATTTATATAGAATTTCCATGCTTCCCCAGCACTTTTAGGGAACATACTATAAGGTGTACATTATTCTTTACAAAGCCATAGAATTTTTACATTAGGTATGATGGGATTTTTAAACAAATTAACCAAAAATACCCACAAAAGTATATATTTCTGTAAAGCAGACAACCCAGACTATCATATCAGGGATATTTGGGCACTCTTCATGCAGCTATTTGGTCACCAATCACTGTTAAAGGTGGCCGCAGAAATTATTTCCTGCACTTTTGTGTTGCTTAGATTTTGCACAGGGTATGTGTCATGGCAGAGAAACCCGGCCAAAATTGTTTAGAGGTCCATATCCATCCCTTACATATAGTACCCTATAGGGTAGTGTTTTTTATACTTATGGCTTAACAGGTTTGGGGGTAGTGAATGGGCAATGGGATGTAAGTTTTTTTTATTATTAGTATCTTTTTATAATTTATTTTATTTTTATTTTTTGTATTTTTTTGTATTTTACTTTTTTTTTTTTAAAAAAAGTATGGTTGGAGGTCCTCTTGAACATGTTATTAATGCCAGTGATGTCACAGCTCACTTTATTGTTTATTTTATTATTATTTATTCTATTATTTCAGTTTATTTGTTTATTGTTAAAAAATCACTAACACTTTTTTTTTCTTTGTTTCATGTTTTAGCTTGTGAGAAGGGTGAGAAACATGGTTTCTCACTCTCCTCCCTGCGATCCCCCTGCACTGATCAGACTGTGATCAGTGCCTCATCGGAGCGATCTGATATCCCAGGTCTAGACAGACCCTGCAGGGATATCCTGTCCCAGCGATGCTGGCTTCTGCTGACAGAGGGGAGCCCAGGCCTGATCTCCCATGTAGCGGCAGGGATGTGTCC
The DNA here is from genome assembly GCF_027358695.1 of Spea bombifrons. Classification (NCBI taxonomy): domain Eukaryota; kingdom Metazoa; phylum Chordata; class Amphibia; order Anura; family Pelobatidae; genus Spea; species Spea bombifrons. The sequence goes on from NC_071097.1 coordinate 11,907,245, forward strand.
CTGCCGCTGTAAGAAGGTCAGGACGTACCAGTATGTCCATAAGGATAATGTTAGGAGATGTGAGATGAGACTTTCAATGTAAGCTTTAAATCTAATAGGATTTAGAATGATCTCTTTAAAGGATTTTCTCAAGCGCCAAATTACAGATTTGGATCTCTGAACTAATGCACTAATCGACAAGTTTTGAAATCAGCTTGAAACATTTGTAGATCAAGGTGACTCTGAGTAGATTAAGTGTGATTACATATAGCATGAGGCAACCTTTAAAACATCAGAGGTAAAGTGCTTTAAATGTTGGAACAAGTTCACCCAGGGGTGGGGTCTCCCTAATTTAATCTTTCAGTCTTCGATGCTAATTAACAGAAAAGCTTTTTAAGACTTTTAAAATATAGCTTTAACATTCCATTTCAACGTTTAATAATCCTGCTGACCTGAACAAGGCTTAACCCATTAAGACCTTTGTGATGTTTCATCTGTATGTTTTAGTTTGTTTTCTTTTTCTTCAAAAGAAACTATATCATATAGTAATCTGCTTTTTGGAATATTTATAACATTAAAAACCTTCTATTTGGTTTTATTTACTTTAGGTAAGTACTATCATTAATTTACAAGACTATTAACTTTTGAAATAGAAATTGGGTAATGCAGTGACTCTATAGCCCCATTGTCATACCTAGGAACTCTCCGGGTTTTGCCCGGAGACTCTGGATGAAGCACCGCTTCTCTAGGTCTCTGTGTCACTAAGGGGAAACTCTGGATCTCGGAACTCCCCGCCCACTTCCCCATTAAAAATAGCGTGTGTCCTGCGGTGTCATCAGGACCTACTAACAGCAGTTCCATGTATACTACATTCAAGGCAGCATTGTGACACATGCCTTTCAATATATCTATATAAGGTTTTTGCTACTACAACTCCACCTCCAAATATGTATATACAAATTTCTTTACATTATGTATTATTTATACGTATCATGTTCTGTATTCAGATTTTATTAACATCCATTATCTTATTATATATTGTCTTAATGTGACATTTAAGTACCTTTCAACCATATAAGGTCTCTTATTAACAGAGCCGGCCTTAGGCGTTGTTGCGCCCTGTGCGGACTACTCCTCTGGCGACCCCCCTCACTACCCCCACTCTCTGCCCCTTCAAACTACCCGCCCTCTCTGCCCCTTCAAACTACCAACCCTCTCTGCCCCCTCAAACTACCCCTCCCCTCTGCCCCTTCAAACTACACCCCCCCTGCCCCTTCAAACTACACCCCCCCTGCCCCTTCAAACTACACCCCCCCTCTGCCCCTTCAAACTACCCCCCCCCACACTTACCTTGTTGCCGGAGTCCTGCGGTGAAAGCGGGGGGCATCCGTCTTCTCGCGGTGCCGGCATTTCATGTTGAGCACCGGAATAGTCCGGCGCTCAACATGAGATGCCGGCACCACGACGGAGTCACGGAGAGTAAGGGGCGCTGACCGGTTGCTGAGAACTTCACAAGCAACCGCTCGGCGCCCCTGCCCGGGACTTAGATTAAAGCATCAGGGTTTTTTTTGTTTTTTTTTAAACTTTATTTAACATGAATGATGTTAAATAAAGTTTAAAAAAAAAACGAAAAAAAACGATGTTTTAAGTTAAGTCCCGAGCAGGCGCCCCTGCTACCATGGCGCCCTGTGCGGTGGCACAGGTCGCACACCCCTAAGGCCGGCCCTGCTTATTAATACTCTTAACATGTGTGTCAGCATTTGTATTTTTATATAGAGCACCTTTTTCTTCTTTGCTTTCTTCTATTTTCTTCCTGTGGGACTTTTTTTTTTCATTTTTACCACTGAAGAAGCCTCACGGTAAAAAGCTTTCCTTTCATTGTACAATCGCTATCTTGTATTTGTCATTTTATTGTGAATTTATTAATTGTGTATTTATTTCTCTATACATTTTTCAGTGTTGACAATTATATCACACTTTGTATTCCTTCAACTTTAGAAACAGCTTTAGTTGGTGGTAACAGCACCTTTTCAGATTCTCTGTTATTCTTTCTTCTTTCTTTCTGCACTACCTATTTCTGCGGATATATACTTTCTGCGGAAATAAACTTTTTCTGGTCCCCCATGTTCCATTTGGGACATCTTTGAATCCGACCAAATCAATATTCTCAATTAAGCCATATATTTTTGAAAACTAGACACACCAGAATATTTAAAATGTTGGTATTTTAATACTCTCCATGCACTAAATCTACTACAAGCCTTTGTCATCAAAGTTTGTCATTTCTTTTGTTTGTTTGTTTTTTCAAACAAATATTACTTCAGGTATAAATGTACAGCTCCTGGTATTTCCACAGTATGTGTTTAGCAACATCTCTCAAGTACAGTGATACAACACATGCATAGGTTTGTTGGGTTGTTTGGAGGCTAAAAGGGCACAACCTGGAGGCATTTCAGCATTGCATTTCGAGCTTAAGCTCTTTTAAAACAGGAGTCTGGAGTCATATTTTATATGGCGCACATGGGGCTCCTGAAGCAATTTTTGGTATTGCTGAATTCCTCAATATCCAGGTATTACAGCAACACCATTTGATAGCTTTCTAAGCTTATTTAATGCCATTGCCTGATTGGCATGCCATTGGTCATTAAGAGGTTAATATATTTTGCAGAATTTTGGTCAACTGAACTGGTTTGGGAACCATTTCCATAGTAAAATATTAAAAAATATATATGTATATTTATTATTATAATGTTTTATTAACATACCTGAGAACTTCTCGGCTCCGGCAACCCAGAGCCTTCACTTGCAGGACGCGGCCAGGACTGCACACTGATGTGGGCAGGCAATCCCGCTGACGTTGGCGATGTTCCTGCTGACGTCGGGGGCATTCCCGCTGATGGCAGTGGGAAACACCCCATTTAAAGGGGAAAATGGATGGGGAGTGGGGCGTGTCAAGACCCCGCTCTTGCGACCCGGAGGATTCGGGTACTGACCCGGGGAACCGGAGGAATACCGCTCACCTGGCAATCTCTGGGTGAAACCTGGAGAGTTCCCAGGTATATTTATTAATAAAAAAAAATGTTTTAGAAATGGTATTAAAACAAAGCTTTATCTGTTCATGAAGAAGCAATAAATAATTTGTGTGGGTGCACAAAAATGAAAAAGGAGAATCACGGTTAAGGAAAATGGTGGAAAAATGCTGAAAAAGTCTCATGTTTTTTGGCACAAAACAACATCAAAAAAGAAGGGGTTAGAAAACAGTTACTTAAATGCCAATTTGATTTCTTAACATTATATTTAATTAATCCGAATCAATACAGCCTGTGTTTTTTGATTTGTTGCTTTTTACTTTTAATTTTATTATATACCAACTGTTCATAGATGACACCTCGAAGCCTTCAGTATACATCATTCTGAATGTGGATCATGTGACCACAATCATAATGTTTCAATAAGGAATAGGGGGAAACTTCAATAAGAAAAACACAACATCGTCCTTCATAACCCTTTGAGACATTCCTGTTTGACGCTACTTTATTCATCAAAACAAAGAATTGAGCTCACCATACTTTGCATGTTATGGCAGCTGAATGGTTAACTCCATGAGCTCATGCATGAATATATATATATATTTGCACCATCTGCACAAGACATCAACCCATTCTGCTGACTTGTTCCATTGTAACTGGGCTATGTAACTCTTTAGTCCCAGGAAGGTTCACTTGACTGTCATTTATTCTTTTTGACTCACTTCCTCCCCTGGGACTGTCTGTCTTTGAAATGCACATCCACACTCCTTCCTCCTTATCATTGCAATCAGAGTTACAGGAAGTGAGAATGAGTTGTTTTGGAGTCCATGGAGGTGTTATGGGAATAGATGTAAAGGATGGGAGATGATACAGACACTTCCTGGTTTGATAACATAAAATACTCTGGTTTTCCTCTTTCCCATCGTTATCTTACACAGTACGTATTAGTATACCATTCAATGTTGAATAACCATACAACGTAGATTCTACCACTGGAATCCCAAAAGCATTAACTCTAGTTGCTAAATTTATCATAAATGTCTAATGGTTTTAATGGTCTCCGGGGTCAGACCCAACTCTTCATAGATGTGGCATCCACATTTCAATCTAAAACATACTTCCCCAGTTACCCAAATTATTTTCAAGTTAGACAGTACTCTCTGGTAGATGGCACACAAAACATTGCTGCCCATGTTTTGTACCTGTGCTTTTGCTCTTGCCATGGGATTGCAGACAAACTGTTAAAATGTTAGAATTTTAGAATTAACGTTGTAATCAAAGATATTCGGGGAAAACAAATCATGCAACAACTGTGCAAAAGTAAAGTTTATCAAAGAATAATACTGGAAATGTGACTCCAAAGGCCTTTAGTTAAACATATACTTTAGAGCCTATGGGCCATATATGTAAATAGTAATTCTGCTGCAGAAAGAAAATAATGGTTGGTGACACTCCACTGGTTTCCATGGTGACTGCTCCAGAAATGTTCAGTATGATTTGTGACTTAAAGCAAGTGTGTATAAGTATGTCAATTGTGTAATTAGACATACGCTCATTGGCCACTTTATTAGGTACACCTTGCTAGTTGGACCCGCTTTTGCATTCAGAACTGCCTTCTTTCTTTGTGGCATACTTTCTACAAGGTGCTGGAAACATTGGTGCAAAAGGGCCCAATGTGTGCCAAGAAAATGTCCCCCACACCAGTACACCACACTACCAGCCTGAACTTTTGATACAAGGCAGGATGGATCCATGATTTCATATTGTTTACTCCAAATTCTAACCCTGCCATCTGAATTGTAGCCTCAGTTTCCTGTTCTTAGCTGACACGAGTGGCACCCGGTGTGGTCTTCTGCTGCTGTAGCCCATCTGCTTCAAGGTTCGACGTGTTATGCGTTCAGAGATGGTATTCTGAATACCTTGGTTGTAACGAGTGGTTATTTGAGTTACTGTTGCCTTTCTGCCATCTCGAACCAGTCTGCCCATTCTCCTCTGATCTCTGACATCAACAAGGCATTTTCATCCACACAACTGCTACTCACTGGATATTTTCTCTTTTTCGGACCATTCTCTGTAAATCCTAGAGATGGTTGTGCGTGAAAATCCCAGTAGATCAACAGTTTCTGAAATACTTAGACCAGCTCGTCTGGTACCAACAACAATGCCACGTTCAAAGTCACTTAAATCCCCTTTCTTCCCCCTTCTGATGCTCAGTTTAAACTTCAGCATGTTGTCTTGACCATGTCCACATGGCTAAATGCATTGAGTTGCATCGAACAGGTGTACCGAATAAAGTGACGAGTGAGTGTATATTGCTGTTTTCTCATCTGAAACAATATTTTAGTACCACAACTAACCGAGCATTATATGACAATGAGGGTAAATTAGCACCTTTCATTTCACATTCTTGTAGGACCAGGGATATTATCCTTTCAATGCTTGAGAGAGATTTGTCTGAAAATTTGAACTGGTTGTGTGAGAGAGTTCGCATGAAACGTTAAGTGGACAGCTGTCACCAGCGGCAGGCATGACACTAGCACAATGCATTATTGGCTATAAATATTTGCATTTTTATACTCTAGATAAATATTCCTATAGCAAACAGAAAATTAATTGTTTTTTTGTGTGCCTAAAATCAGTATATAATATATAAAAATAATATAATATATATATATATAATTATTATTACCTATTTATTAGGCGCCAAAATATATATTAATACATATAGATACATCAGGAGTTGAGGACCCTGCCTAATGTAAAACAAGATATCTTCCTGTTGATTTAATCCTCACCTTCCAAATTTTAGTCATGATATTTCAGTTATAATATTGTGAAAATTCTTCTTAACTAAGTCACTTTTTTGAAAAGAATATATTTTCATAAGACAAAATATTTTGCAGCATGGATGCGTAAAGCGAGAAAATTTGACACTCAAAGCTTTTGGTCACTCTTATTTTTCTACGTCTATGGAAAACTGCCACTGACATAGCTTCTAGCATAAGTAAATTTATATATTGAAACAACTTCTAGTGTTGTTTTGTCAGTCTCTGTAATTGTTTTGGAGATTTTCAGTTTAAATATTCACCTAATGGAAGCAAAGATTAGCAGCAGCCTGTGTCTGAGCCAGCATTATGTAATTTACTTCCTGTCCCAAAGCTACCTCACCTCCTTTACAACAATCAGCAATTTACTAACATGAGAAAGATAACTTAATGTACTAATCATGCACCAAAAATATACTTTTCCACGTTACACATAGTAGATAAGTTTTTAATACATTTGTAATGCATATTTTTATTCTGTAAACAATATTACACATTTTATTTTGTGTATAGAACCATTAAATGTAGGATTTGGAGAAAGTGACAGACCTCATATAAATAAATAGGTAACAAATGTTTCTTATTGACGGTACTGCCATTTGTTTTTGGCGTGATATGAAATCATACACGCCACACATCGTGCCCTGCAAAGCTTTTTGAAATTTGCATAAATAGGGTACTTAACGAACAAGGCAATGTTCATATTATGTTATTTTCATTGAAAGTGTTGGCCCCAGAAGTATATGCTAGTGCTAATTTTTATTTATATATCCATGGTTTCTAGGTTTTCTTTCTCTACCACTTAGTCTGTTTCATTGTTTGCCTAAACAGTGCTAGCGTTCTGTACCAGCAGTCTCCACATTTCACAATTTGCCAGACATGTTCAGGCATCCTGTGTAGGAGAAGGCAGTATAACAGGAATTGCATAATAGAAATCTAGATAAGCATGTGATATGCATATGGTCATCTCAAACCTAAGACAAAGCCAAGGACTGATTAAGGTTTGAGTCTTTACTTATCTGCTGTCCAATTCTACGTTTCTATGTTTGTAAGAAATATGAATATTTGAACCAGAGTTTCCAGTTTCAGTTTCATACAATTATCTAATGTGCAATATTCATGTTCCACAAAAAGTACCAGCTGTGTTTTTTTTTGCTACAATTCTGTATCAGTAGTTTAAAGGAAAAGGTTTATGGAAAAATAAAATTGGCACCTATGTGATAATCACCATACAATATTTGATCGTATAAAGCATGTTAGTTAATACCAAGTCCAATATCTATTATCACTGCTTCTTTAGTAGTTTACTCATCTATTAATGATTAACAGCATAACAACTTCTTGTGAATATTATTCTTAGCTTAATATCAGAAATTTCTGTTTCCCTAGAAACATCCCTTTTCCCAAATAGTAATTTATAGATACCATTGCCATAACTAGACGATTGCATTTTCTAAACATGTTTCGATCATGTTGGACAAACATGAAATAAAGTATGAAAAAAAGTAGGAAGCTAGGCCTCAAGTTTATAATGTGTGTGTGTGTGTGTGTGTATATATATATATATATATATATATATATATATATACACACACAAACATATATACAAACAAACAACATTTTTAGGTACAAAACCCCACATGCAAGTGAACGTAAATTCATAAATTGGCAATTAATGTATACTATGTGGACATATATGTTTATGTTCTAAGAATCTATAGAAACAAAAAGGTTCCATTAAATGTATGAGTATACAAAAACAGTCTCTGAGACTCCTAAGATTACTATTTTAGAAGGACATCATGTGTTCAACAGCTACAGAGTTACAGAGCAATGTCATCTGTGAGAACAAAACAGATACAGCTGAGTTCTACTCGAATACCCGCAGTTTGTGTAATATTTTTCAGACTTGGTATGTAAGAACAAGCATCTGCATAGATACACAGAATCATACCCATATGCGTTTTGTGGACACATCCACATTACAATTGGATGTAGTACATGATGAATTTTATCTTTTGATTTTAAAAAATGTATATTGTTGCAACTTATTCTGTAGACTGATATCCACTTAACATGTTTGCAAAAAATAACTAGATTGTAAACTCTGGTGAGAAGGGTTGTTAACATAATTGGCATCTATGTGCTTCAGTATGCCAGTCAATGTTTATGAATGTATTAATTTGTTTATATACATATATGTATTCTTGCTAATTACACTTTTCAGATGCACAAATAAGCTTTCCATACACGATTGCTAATGGCTATACATATTGCACATGTTTAACATAGTACCTGAACTGCTAGCGAGACAGTTACCCAGGATTGTGTTAAACATTGAACTGTACTGCCACCTGCTGGTAGAAATCATGAAAGACCCTAAATTCATAATATTTCCTAATAACGCTTTGTGTGAAAAAATGTCACAGGGGTGCATAATTCTCTCTGTAAGAAGGGATTTTTAGTAAACACCCTACATTAACCTTTTCATCACAAGGCAGCTGTAAAGCACACTGCAATATATCATACATGGGGAGACACCTGTCCCTTTAATTGAAGATGCTTATAAAAATGCACAATGCTAGACAGTATGCAGAGTTCAACCCGAGTTATTAATTTATTTGTTAGTGACATTCTGAGATTTTTCCAATATTGACTGTGTATGTTCCTCTATTTATTGGCCACCAAACACAAACTTTACATACTTTTTATGCTTAGTTTCATGATTAATGATATATCCCTCATCAGATGTAGATGAACCTGTCCTTTTCAATACTTACCCGTAACACTTTTCCCTCCAATATATATATTTTTGAAATCTCTCAATGCTAAGGTTGATTGGGATTTTCATGTGTATCTCTATGTTTTGTGAAAAGCTGTATGTGACATTTGTAGACAAAACTCAATAAAATGCTTACTACATGCCTGAGTACGTTTGTTACACTGTAACTGATAGACAAATTGAATATATTTAGGGACTATAAGGTTGCTGCTATTTAGAGCATGGAAACGGCTTGATTCTTGTGCTGGTGAATGCGGCTCTGCATTGAGTGTCATTACTATGTGTCATTACTATAATGCTTTCATTAATTCGGTAATATGATTTAACCCCTTCAGGACCTTTTTTTTTTTTTTTTACCATGTTGGCACTAAATGACCAGAGGAGTTTTTGTGCTTTTGCTATGACTTTATTCAACTCTTATTGCCCACTCATTTAGTGCACCCCACACATTATATATTATTCCAGCACAAGTAGGGCTTTCTTTTGAAATAATAATTTTATATATAAACCATCAGTAAGTATGAAAAATATTTAAAAATGTGGGGAAAATTTAGGAAAAAAAGGAAATATTTTCACAGTTTCACCTATAAAAACTATATAACCAGTGCAAATGGGAAGAAAACCTCAAAAAGTGTATTTAGGTATTTGTCCTGTTTTTGGAAACACCACATATGCCTATATTTTCATATATTATGGCACATACAAGGTTAAATATGAATGACGCGCATCGCTGTTTCTAAACAAGTTTTTTTAAATGTGGTATGCTGAGACTTGCGCCCCAATAGCGACCAGAGAAAGAAAAACTGCTAAATAAATAATAAAAAAAACACTTTTGATTTAACCTCTTTAGTGCCAGTCTGTCCTAAACATTGCAGTAAAATTTCAATTGTTTTCATTTTTAACCACTTAACGTCCATTGACGGGTCAGGCACATCACACAAAAACAGTCACTTCAAGATCAGCAAATAGCACAAGATGGAGCGCATGTACATGAGGGAGAAAACAAAAATACAACACAATAGTGCAATATGTATGTTCAAAAATATAAAATATAAAAATAAGTACCACTCACAAGTGGACTGCAAATGTGTGCTCGTCAAAAATTCCTATTTTCAGGTCTTTAGTGCTGCAGAAAGATAGAAGTGGACAAATGGTGCAATATCTTCAGTGATCGGATGTAAGTAAAACGAATTTACACTTACAATTGCGGTGGCACCACTCAAATAGAATAGTGCATATGCATATAAATCAAACTCCACCGGAATCTTGTAAAAAATGGTTTATTAGATCCCTCGACGCGTTTCGCCGATCGCACGTCGGCTTCTTCAGGAGTAGATTAAAATCAAATACAATAAAATATGTAAACATTTACATAAAATATGTAAATATTTTTGTTTTCTCCCTCATGTACATGCGCTCCATCTTGTGCTATTTGGTTGTCTCTACACTATAAGGAAGAGTGTTTTTGGAAGCTGCAGTCTTGAGGGAGGTATTACATTATATTGATTCACACACGTGTTATTTTGGGGTTTTTTCAGTTCTTTACACTTGTTATTTCAAGATCAGCATCATGGGCCATGTCTGGCCCCTCCCCGGGGCATCAACATCTACCATACTGTATGGTGACGGACTCCCCTTCTAAAAGAGTTCAGGAGGCAATCCACAATCGCCTCCTAAACTTCAATGGCATTCAGCGGCACCGAACACGGCGCATCCTTTTTAAAAAAATAACAACGTTGGAAAAGTTTGGCATAGAGTCTCCAGACGCTCTAGAGAACTCTGGCTCCACTTGCAGGTTGAATAAAGGTACTGCATTCAACCATGCAAATCAATAGAGCCCAGCTTTCTAATCATTATGTGATTAGTAAAATATTTAAAAAAAAAAAAAAAAAATTGAAAAAAGTGGTAACGTTTAAAAATAATTATGCATCAGAGGAACCATCCAGTTCCAGCAATGAAAAAAAGAGAGAAAAAAATTAATAAAATACAAAAATAAAGTTTATTATTATGAGCAAGTGCTAAAATTAGCACTGTATCTTCCCAAAAATCTTGACATGGAAAGAGTTAATGTAAAAGCATTTCAAATACCGAAGGGGTGTCTAATTTTAAAAAAAATGAATGGTTTGATGGGGTAAATTGGAGTGGCCGGGCTCAAAGATAGGGCATAGGCACAGACTGACCAAAATTGGGGGGGGGGGGGCGCACTTCCCAAATGTGGCTTTTTAGTCCCCAAACACCAGACAAACCCATGCATGGGCGGTATCACTGTACTCGGGAGATGTTGCTGAACACATATTGGGGTGTTGTTTGATAGTGACATACACCTGGAGCTATAAATTTATACCTGAAGTACAATTTGTGTGAAAACAATACAAAAAAATTACTACCACAAACATTGGCAAAGGCTGGTGGTAGAATCTCATGTATGGAAAGGGTTAAAATAGTAGCATTTTAAATACCTTGGGGTGTCTAGTTTTCAAAAATATATGGTTTGATGGGGAAAATTGAATTAGCCGGCTTCAAAGATGGTCCAATTAGGCCATGGGGGCAGTAGGACCAGATGTAAACGTTCCAAGTTAAAAAATGCGCACTTCCAAAATGTGGCTTTTTACCTCTCAAACAACCCAACAAAGCATGGGGGGTATCACTGTACTCTGTCGATGTTGCTGAACACATATTAGGGTCTTGTTTGAAAATGGCGTATACCAGGAGCTGTAAAGCCATACTTGAAGCGAAATTTTGGTGATAAAAACACAAAATAAATTACTACCAAAAAGTTTGACAAAGTGGTAGTAGAATTAGTGCATGGAAAGGGTTAAAATACCTTGAGGTGACTAGTTTTTAAAAATATATGGTTTGAGGGGGTAAATTGCATTGGCCAGCTTCAAAGATACCCGAAATAGCACATGGGGCAGAATAACTAGCTTTGGAAAAAATATGGTTTTGAAAAAACAAAAATCAACTTGTACTTATTGCTCAATAACTTGCAGAAAAAAAGCAAAAAAAATCATAAAAACATTGGGTATTTCTAAACTCAGGATAAATAGTAGAACCTATTTAGCTGTTTTTTTCATTAGCTATTTTTAGATGAGTAAAATATTTTTCAAAAAAAGGGAGAAAAAATTTTTTTTCTCAATTTTTCATCATATTTTATTATTCTGTTTAGGGCTGCAACTAACGATTATTTTAATAATCGATTAGTTGGCCGATTATTTTTTCGATTAATCGATTAATCGGATAAAAAAATGAATGTAAATTTTTCATTTATTTAAAATAATTTACTAAACAAATGATGTTAAATACAAACAGCAGAATAAAAAAACTTTGATAATACATTTCTTGTCTTTATTTCCCAACCAGCCCCCCAATATATGCACATTTGAGCCCAGGCTTGCTACGCTGCCTCCCAGACATGCCATGCTGCCCCCCCACATATGCCACGCTGCCTACCACAGCACTCCACGCTGCCTCCCACATATACCACACCACGCTGCCTCCCACATCTGCCACTCCACGCTGCCTCCCACATATGCCACTCCACGCTGCCTCCCACATCTGCCACGCCACGCTGCCTCCCACATCTGCCACTCCACTCTACCCCCCACATGCCACTGTGCCTGATACGCCTTATACCCCCTGAAACACCACTCCATCCTCCCCAGACATGCCACCCTGCCCTCCCCACATATGCCACGCCATGCTGCCTCCCACATCTGCCACTCCACAATGCCTCCCACATATGCCACGCTGCCTCCCACATCTGCCACTCCACGCTGCCTCCCACATCTGCCACTGTACCTGATACGCCTTATATCCCCACTCCATCCTCCCCAGACATGCCACCCTGCCTTCCAGACATGCCACTTCTCTACCCCCAGATATGCCACTCTACCCCCAGATATGCCTTATACACCCTGATACACCACTCCGTCCTCCCCAGACATGCCACACTGCCCTCCCCACATATGCCTTATATACTGTATATGCCTTATACCCCCAGATATGTCACTTCATTGCCCCCAGGATTTAGATTCCCCTAAATTAACCCTAAACTCCCCATTAACCATAAATGCCCCTAAATTAACCCTTAACACCCCCTTAACCACAGCATCCCCTAAATTAACCCTAAAGACCCCATCAACCACAGCATCCCCTAAATTAACCCTAAACACACCATTAACCATAACTGCCTCAAATTAACCCAAAACACCCCATTAACCACAGCTGCTCCTAAATTAACCCTAAACACCCTATTAACATAACTGCCCCTAAATTAACCCTAAACACCCAATTAACCATAACTGCCCCTAAATTAACCCTAAACACCCCACTAACCATAACTGCCCCTAAATTAACCCCCACCTCCCCTAACTTTCAGTAGCCCAAATATATATATATATATATATATTAGTGATGTCCGGATCATGAACGAATCGTTCATTTGATCCGGTTCTTTTTAGTGATCCGGATGAGTCGGTTCACTAGACTGAACGATTCGTTTGTAGCGGTTCAGTCTGTGAATCATGCAGCTGTAACCTGATCCTAGAGCTGTGAGTCATCTGCAGAGCACTCTGGGGTCAGGTTACAGCTCATTAATTCACACAGGAACGATGACTCAGAGAGTCGTTCAAAGAGTCGAATGATCCGAAGAGTCGAATGAACCGAAGAGTCGAATGAACCGAAGAGTCGAATGAACCGAAGAGTCGAATGATTCGAATCTTACGGGGATCCGGATCTTACAAGGATCCGAATCTTACAGAGATTCGAATCATTCAGAGAATATTACTGATACCATACTTTTATAAATAAATACATTAATAATGTTCACACTGCCCCCAGGATTTAGATTCCTCTGAGTTTGCCCCCCTTTACCTATAACTGCACCTACAGTTAACTTTATTAAATTAATTAAATAACCCTCAGTCATCAGCATACAATTAACCCTTATACCCCATCAACCATAACTGCCCCTGAAATTAACCGTAAAGATCCCATTAACCATAATGGCCCCTGAAATTAACCCTAAAGACCCCATTAACCATAACGGCCCCTGAAATTAACCCTACATACTCCATTAACCATAACTGCCCCTAAATTAATTGCATGTACTCCAGATAAATTACCTAATAAATTGGTATGGTTGATGGGGTCTTTAGTGTTAATTTGGGGGCAGTTATGCTTAATGGGGTGTTTAAGGATAATTTAGGGGCAGTTATGCTTAATGGGGTGTTTAGGGTTAATTTGGGGGCAGTTATGCTTAATGGGGTCTTTAGTGTTAATTTGGGGGCAGTTATGCTTAATGGGGTCTTTAGTGTTAATTTGGGGGCAGTTATGCTTAATGGGGTGTTTAGGGTTAATTTGGGGCAGTTATGCTTAATGGGGTCTTTAGTGTTAATTTGGGGGCAGTTATGCTTAATGGGGTCTTTAGTGTTAATTTGGGGGCAGTTATGCTTAATGGGGTCTTTAGTGTTAATTTGGGGGCAGTTATGCTTAATGGGGTGTTTAGGGTTAATTTGGGGGCAGTTATGCTTAATGGGGTGTTTAGGGTTAATTTGGGGGCAGTTATGGTTAATGGAGTGTTAAGGGTTAATTTTAGGGCAGTCATGGTTGATGGGGTGTTTAGGGTTAATTTAATGGTGAGGGTTAATTTAATTAATTTAATAAAGTTAGCTTAAGGTGCAGTTGCAGGTAAAGGGGAATGTAAATCCTGGGGGCAGTGATTATTAATGTATTATTTATAACAGTATGGTGACATTCTCTGAATGATTAGAATGCCAATGAAGGCAGAGAGTCGTTCAAAGATCCGGATCTTACAATGATCCGGATCTTACAATGATCCGGATCTTACAATGATCCGGATCTTACAATGATCCGGATCTTACAATGATCCGGTTCACTGTAAGATTCGGATCCCTGTAAGATCCGAATCTTTGAACGACTCTCTGCCTTCATTGACATCACTGGAGGCAGGGGGGAGGATTCATAATGAAAGGGGCGGGGCCAATCGTTAGTGTGCCTGCACGGAGTTACTGGAAAACAGTAACTCCGTGCAGACACACTGAGTGATCCGAAGATCCGGATCATGAATCGGATCATTTCAGTGAACGAATCGAAATGATCCGATTCACTTTAATGATCCGAACTTCCCATCACTAATATATATATATATATATACTTACAGTTAGATGAGTGTCACAGCCATGTGGTTCTGGCCTGGAGAAGGAAGGGGCGGGGCCAGTTGTCACAGTGATTACAGGGAGGGGGAGTAAGTAGGAGCTGCTGCTGTGAGACGGTGAGTCAGACTAAACGGATTATATCAGCGTTTGCTCTGAAAAAACCCTCATTTTATAATCGATAATAATCGATTCAACTAATCGATAATGAAATTCGTTGCCAACGAATTTCATTATCGATTATTATCGATTTTATCGATTAGTTGTTGCAGCCCTAATTCTGTTATAGGAAATTAGATAATATGATCAAATAGTAATAGTATCTGAAGAAAAACAACATATAACTTGTGTGGGTACACTAAATGAGTGAGGAGAAAATTATATCTAAACATGAGCACCGCAAAAGTGTTAAAACAGCCTCGGTCCCAGAAGGTACAAAAAGTAAAAAACAGCCTGGTCCTTAAGGTGTTAACAAACCCATTCTATCAGTATTTCAGTAATTTTTTTTCCCTGGGTACATGAAATTACTGAAACAACTTGTGATTTGTTTTCAGAAACACCCCCTGAGTACAGGAGTACCCCATATACATGGGTAGGGCATGTCTCTTTGGCACTGCAGGTTCAAAATTCAAACATGCGCATTACAATTTTCAAACATGGAATTTTTGCTGCGTCCATGTCTTATTTGAGACACGGTAGAGGTCCCATATTTTATTTTAACCCCCTAAAACTATATATTTCCAAAAACTAGGCAGCTCAGGGAAACTAGTTAGGGGCATATTGGCCTGTCCCATGCAGCTGATTCACATCTACTTTGCAGTGGATGTGTGAAAGAAGTCTTGATTTGTGTTCAGTAACACCCCCACCCCCCGAGTACAGCGGTACCCCACATGCATAGATAAGTCATGTTTCTCATGTATTGTGGCGTCAAAACTGGAACATTTGCGCTTTTCAATTTTTAAGCAAGGGACAAATTTAGGCCATTGATCAGGAAGACCTATCAATAATCGGTGACTTAAAATGCCACTGACAAGTGAAAAAGTAATAATTGCATATCTTTTAATAATTTCTGCGAGGGGGGTTCATTATTACCTTAGATGACCCTTCTCTCTTTCTAGGGCAGGGTCATGCAGGGGCTGTCATAATGACCAGATCATCATCAGCCCACTTTTGATTGGTGTAGCAGTTTTTAACTAAACTCACAACAATTGACCTGGAAGCACCCTTGACTTTCAGGTCAGTGCTCATATTTTTTATTATTATTATTTTAATTTTAACTCTTTCAATGCTGATGCTCCATAGGATGTGATGGTGTCATACACAGTCTCCGCATTGAAGGGGCTAACACTGCACAATCGCTCTTAATAGAGCAATTAGGCAGCAGGGGAGGGTTGGGGCTGCAGAGATTTATCTGTAGCGATCACACACTGTACAAGCAACTTCTCTTTTACTGTCCAGGGAAAGCAGGAACATGATGTAAAGTGACCCCACTGCATTACTGCTTCTTCTGGGTGGTACGGGAGGTTGCCCACATACTGTGTGAGCAATACAGAGGTAAGCTGTGGGTCTGTGCAGAAGCGGTTGCAAGCTCAAGGGGCAGCTGCCAAGGGCCTTCCGGTACTGACCTGGCCCAGGGCAGCTGTCCCTTTTGCCCCGTGTTGAAGACAGTCCTGAACTGCTGCCATACTGGTTTATTGTGTTTGTTCCACTCCCTGTGTTCTCACTACCATTTCACTCCTATCACCATTATTCTCAAAGTACCATGTCCACAATCATCTTGTTGCTTTTTTCAATCTCCTTTTACAATCAATAGAACCTTATTCTCTCTCTCCAGCCACCAGCACCACCACACTATATTTTTGTTGCTTCCTCATTACTTTGTTCTCCCATTCTCTCATGCCAGGTACCTTTTACCTTCAATAACTCTCTCTCCCCCTCATCCCCGGTTCTCATCAAAACTCTCTGCTCCCACAAGACCCATTCCCACTGTGACGACCCTGGGTTAATCGGTGCCGTCTGTCGCAGTGGTTGCGACCATCCGGGGTTAAAATGTATGGACATTGCGGGGCTCGGTGGCCTAAGTGTGATGCCGGACTGTCTGGGCTGGGCTATGTGGACATGGTTTATGGCCTTTTTCCTGTGTTGGACTGTATATAAGCCCATGTGTTTCACAAATAAAGAGTCCCTGTTTTACCTCACCACAAGTCCTGTCTTGTTATTGAGGTAAGCCTCGGTGCTGCCCTTATCAGGGCGGTAGAGCGCTGTATTGCTATACTTCTGTAGACTACAGTGCCGCCAAGGTTCCTGAAGAAATGTGTCCTCTGCTATGATCACTTATAGCCCCACTGTGTAGCTTAGGTTCGGCTAGCCACAGTGGTAAGGCAGCCCCTTCTCTCTACACGCTTGTGCTGTCTGGTGGTGAATGGGTTAATCTCTGGTGTCCCGGTGACCATGTGGCGGAGGAAGCAACGTAGGGCAGGCGCACCCAGTTGGGGTACAGGTCGGTCCCGTCACACCCATCATCTTTCACTTTCTCTTCAACTTTTAGCAGCTGGGGGCTTCCTTATTGCACCCTTCTCTCTGCCACTCAGGGTTCCAGAAATCTTGATAATCATAGTCACATACCCTGCCACCCTCCTGCCCGCCTTTTGCTCTCTGGAACAGCCATACACCAAGGTATCTTTCTAAATAGCCTAAAAGAGCCAACTACTCCAATTCGATCTACACTATCTATTATGGACACTGACCCGCACATCAGCGCCAAGTTGATAACAGCCTTATCAATTGGCCACCAAAAGGCGCTGCCGTATATATCAAAAAGATAGCGCAAAAAATAAATCTGACAGGTAACAGGGGTGAGCGCCCAATGGGCCTTTAACCAATACAGTTTGCAAAATGGATATCATGGAAATTTAAAAGGATCTTTCATCTTTCATATGCATTAATGTGTATATGATATACTGGTTAGGTTGCCCCTTTAAATGCAAACAATAATAATATTAAATATAACGTGTGAATACACAAAAGGAAGAAATTGGTCTAGGTTTTTAAGGGGCCCCAAGTGAAGAAATCAATTAGGGCCCCATATTAATAAAAAGAATGAATAAGCATGCAATATCTCACTAGATATCACAATTACTATGGTCCTTAAGCAGCTGGCACATCTACTGGTACCATTACATTTGGAGTTGTATTTCTTCTTTTACAACATAGGACCACATATATGCCACAAAACAATTTGAAAAACAGAATACAAAGCGACTGCAGTTAACTGTTGAATATTTTAATTTACATTAACAATTGTCATTAAAAAGGATGGTTAATATGAACACTACAAAAGAAGAGCTTAAATGATCTGTGGACAGCATTTTAGGGAAGAAACTTTGGCTGAAAATATTTTCCGGAAACAGTATGTTCCCAGATATACTCAAGTTTTGCTGAGCATGGAGAGATTTTCTTTTTTACGAACCTCTCCAATTACCACCGGGCAATGAAAAAAGCCAAAGAGTGAGGTAATTGCAGAGAGCCTGGGAGAAAAGATCCAAACCACAATATTTTCACTAAGACCACCACCTATACCCAAATTCTGCGGCAAGTAGAACACATATAACAGAAGAAACAAAAAAGACTGACTAAATAGGTTAACAAATTTTTACATCTTATTAGGTTGGGCTTTGGTGGTTACAGAAGCTGGATGCTTTATTAACTTTAAATATAAATTTGAGGGCTATTTCGGTAAAGACGTTCTTGGGTGTTCCTAACACAATTCAATTCAAGGGCAGCACAAACAGTGTGAAATGAAAATGGCTTCAGTATTTGATTGTAGAATTTCTACTCTAATTGTTGTCTGGAGGAAACTCCCTCTATTAATATTGTCAGCAGAAACATTTAACGTAAAGGATGGGGTGGAAACACAATGAAAGGAGGTCATTATTTATAACGGTAATGAGATGATTAAAGCATTACAGGGATGGACAAATATATCCAGGCGTTGTGTGAGCAGAAACTGTATTATGTGTTCATCTATCTATATTAGAAACAACATGTTTACACAGTATGAGGTACAGCAAACTCAAAATTAGAGACAAATACAAGGTCACTGACTGGAAAATTAAAAAAAATCGATCTCTTACCGTGGCTGTGATTGTTGCATGGCTCCAGTGAGGGTGTATGTTTTGGGCTAGGCAAACAGGGTTCAAAAAGTTGCCGGGGGTTAAAGCGGTCTAAGATATAAGACAGAGGGAGGTTAGACATACAGGAAATGTTAAATGAGTGTCTGGTACGAGACACACCATGAGAAGCAGGTAGTGCAAACATTTCACTACAATATTAAAATACAGAAAGGCAAACTGGGGGGAGCGCAAAGGCTGCACCGACACAGGACTGAGATGCCGATTACACACTGAATATTTCAACAGCAATAGCTACAAGCAGTTGTGTAGGAAACAAATTAGAGGCATCTACCTTCCGGCTGATGAGTTGTTCCTCTTATTTGCGTCTTGGATTTCCACTCTTCGGATAGTCGGGTAACAATCACTTCTAGTACGGGTCCTCTGCAGTTCGATCCAGATGTGATGGAAGAAGGCGGGGATCCCTCTTGCTACATTCAGCCTGTTCATGCTCCTCCCAGGAACGCCATCACTGGAATTAGGTGGTTGGAATGGGGCTATTAAGGGAGTGCAGAGATTCTACCGACATCCAGTCTCGTTTACCAATGTACCCTGGACTTGAACTGTAGCGATTGTCATAACAACAATTAACAACTCGAATATCCCTGGTGCTCTGTACTCTTCTGAAATACATGGCTTCTAGAAAAAGAAATACTTCCAGACTTATGTAAAGTCCCCCCTTAAACAGTATAATGCGTTACGCTAAGTACTTTTACATTAATATTGAATAAAGCCAAAACATGTAGTTTGTCTTTTTTTTTATTCCTTTTGTGTGAGAATACAGTGACCGCATATTTGCATTCAATGAGTTACAAAGATAATAAAATGCTGAAATGCCACTCAGCTACAAAACCCACAAAATAGTTCTTGGACTCCACACATTTATGTGATGCCTTATATGTCTATCTATACACAGGGAAATATGATATAATATTAACTATATCTAATAAACCCCACCAGGGCATCTACATGTTTGTAAAATAAATATTCTGTTCCCATTTCCTTAATCTGCCACATGAGTTTGGCTGGGAGGCTAGTGTACTGATGGCAAAGGCAACGTACTGTTGGGTTCAACCATGGCTGCCACCACAGAATGTTCTGTAAATGAAGATTTCTTATTGTGCTGCATGCAGGGCCGCTTTATTCAGCGGGCAAAGTGGGCATTTGCCCATGCCCCAATAACCTTCGGGGTCCCACTGGCAGTCATACTGCCGGTTTGGGGCCCCCTCTGCGCTTTTAATCACCTGCGGTGGCGGACCGCTGTTTCTTTTTGTTTTTTTTTTACGTGGAGGAGAGAGAGAGGCGCCGAGCAGTCGCTCATAAAGTTTTCAACAACCACTCCTCATGTTGAGGCTTTGGGGTGTGCAACCTGTGATCTGTGGCTGTAACTTATGGGGTTTTATCTATACCTTTAATGTTGAGTTTCTATGCAAATTCAAATTTATCTATACCTGCAAAGCTGGGTTTGTGTGTTACTGTGTAGATCCATATCTGATATGCTATGTTTCCATATATAATACAAGATTTGTTTGTCTGATTCTATGCCTTCAGTGCTGAGTTCACATGTGATTTTCAATTGATCTATACACGCAAAGCTAGGTTGATCTATCCATACTATGCTATGTTTCCAAACATTATTTATGTATGTAGTTATGTAAGTTTGTATCTCTTATTCAGTCGATCTATACATGCAAGTGCTATTTTATGTGTTTGATCTATACGTATTTTTTGGTGCGTGGAGCGGGTTCCAATGAAATGCTTGCATAGGGTCCAATTTTATCAATATAAAATGTATTGGAAGCAGGTCTAATATTTATATATATTGACAGTTCGGGTTAATATTAATATATATCGTGTGTGTGATCTCATGGGCTTCATAGTGTGTCCCGGAATGGCAGAAATAAAATGTGGTTACCCTAGGTCCGCGGTAGTGGAATTAGAAGATGGCCACACGTGGGCCCTCCACTACAAGCCCCCTGCCTCCCCACTACAAGCCCCTGTCTGTCCCCCCCACTGCAAGCCCCTGTACTCCCCGGTTTTTGCATTTGATTGGCAGGAGGGGGCCCACTATTATATTGTTTGCCCAGGGACCCACCAGAGCCTTGAATCGGCCCTGGCTGCCTGGTATATACACAATGGAAGCCCTACAGGAACAAAAGTGCAAATACATTTTGTAACACTTTTCTAAGCATAAAAATTGGCAGATTACAGTTCTAGATAATGCAAATAAATAGAGTGCAATATTTTAAAACACACAACTCCAGTAATTGTGCTTTCAATATGACTAAAAGTCCCCTTGTTGCCAGAATTTGAAGTAGACGTACATCTTCTGGTTTTGATGTCCTACTCCGTAAATAGTGTTACTTGTGTCTTACCAAACCAATGTTAGAGCTGAGCATGTGAGTTTTGTATAGAAAGAGATGGGTGGCAACATAATCACCACTTCAGTACCCTTACACAACTGTAGGACACTACACATCTAGGTGTCTTGGTTTTAAAACACTTAAGAGAAGAAGCTTACCCTTGGGTATGTGGGTCATCAAACAATTTTAAGTGAATACCTGCTTTCACCTCACATTGCTATGTTTAATAAGGTTTACTGGTAGCCTAGTGGATGCTCTATTCACTTGCAGCCAATGGCATCTTTAAACATAGGCTAAGTAATGGTAGAAGAGAAATCTGAACCTCCTTTAGTACTAGAGTAAACCACAAAGCCATACATCGGCTAGATAAAATGCAGAAATGTACTATGAACTTACTAAAAGTACAAAAGGTTACTTATTTTAGGTTTTTCTTACTAGCTGTCTATATTAAAATACAATCATATTTATTAAATCTCTTAAACCTTGTCTTCCACTATGTGCTTCCCATAATCATCTGCAAGTTCCACCACTATATAAACACAATATATAAATTCTTGTTTCTCCTGTTCACCCCACATTTGCTGTGTCTTATGTGTCACGCTCACATAACACAGCTCTTCTATCCTAGCTGTAAATGTCACTTTACAGTTTTATGTATGTGTATTTAAATGGACATGTGTATATATCTATTTTTGTATACAGAGAAAGTATAGATACAAACAATGTATTCCTGTGTATGAATTTCAGACACACAGACATAAATATATTACGTTCAAACATAATCTTGTTAACCAAAACAAGACATCCAATCGGAGGAAAACACCTCCAGCGTATAAGGGGTGCGTAAGTCTGTGTATCATAAGTTCTACACAACAAATGCAATAAAAGGTCAACCTGTTTATTAAGCAAAATACATACATGGAAGAAGGTGAAAGCAGAGACAAGGAAGCCAGTAAAACTAGCACCCTGCACGTTTCAAGCTTTACAAAACTCTTAATCATACCCAGATGCAAACACATCAAGGCTTGCACACCTGGACACACAAACACTAAGATATCCAGACTCACATACACTAACACACACAGACACACACTAACATACCCAATCATACACACTAACATACCCAGACATACATGCTAAAATACCCAGACATGCATGCTAAAATACCCAGACACACACAATAACATAACCACATTCAAACCCAGACAGACACACACTAACATAACCACATACAGCAACCTAGGCAGACACACCAACACACACTACTCCCGCAGGGTCACGCAACACAATGTTACATGGCCTTGCATAAAGAGGTAACTCTTACCTCTTTATCCGAACTCATGAAGCATGCTGCTGTCTTTTGAGGGGAGGGGGGGGCAACTGCCCCACTGCCCCCACCCGGATCTGCCCATGGCATGTACTGAAATTTGTGCAAAGTCATCATTTCGCTTTTTTATAGAAAAAAATGGTACAAGTGATTCATTTTATGATCAAACTGAGGGAAAAGTGTCAAAAATATAAAAGTATTTGTTTCCTGAAAGTTCCTATTAAGGGCAATGACAATATATTTTTTTATGAATGCAAAGGTTTTTTGTCACATTTTTTTTCTCATACAAACAAATACAGTATTGAGACATACGTTGCTGGAACTCCAGTGTTTAAAAAACCTTAAAACCTTTTACATCTTTTTTTCTGTATATGTATCTGTTAACTGTGTCATTTCAATTGAGTTTTTGCAGGTTCCCCATGTAATGTTCAAATTTCAGAATTTTTGTACACCACAATCTCTTAACCTGGGTTAACCTAAACACACACACACAGTGATATTTTGGATTCCAATAATAATTCCTATACTCCAGAATTTTTGCTATGTTTGCCAGGGAACATTAGGGTAAAATTTGTAGTGCAGAAGATTAATCTGCATGCAGAATATGTTTATCAAAGTCTCAGCCTTTTATGGACAACGATGACTGATCTTGTGCTAATGTTCACAAAGATAACAATCTGAACACGTCGCCAGTTCTTGCTACTTTTAAACAACTTTAACCAAATAAAAAGACATTAAATAAATTATGTTTATTACATGAGAAAAAGTAACTCTATGGATTGAATTATTATCAAAGCAAATTAATTAACATGTTCATGTTTACGGTAAGGTGGTTGAAACTGAACAACTATATGTTAAGAGAAATTGAACAGTTTTTCTTTCGGGTGAGAATGCTGTTTAAAAAGCAGGACTAGGGGAAAACCAGATTAACTGAACTCTTTAACTTGACTTACATTTTAACAATTTGTCTTGATAAAGTCTGCAAGGGTTAGCTGGAACATTGACCACTACTTTTATATGTCTCAATAAATTAATGCACATAAATTGCCTGTTCTTTTGTTCAGTGTTAACCATATGATGGCAGTTTGTCGTAGGAAGCTTTGGGGACACAATCCAGGGTATGTTTTGCCCCCACATGAATACGGGGACCAGCCATGACCTCCCCCTGCTGCACAATGTGGACCATATGGACCGGCACAGAAAGAGTTAACTGAACAGCACTGAACTGGAAGTCAAAGGTCCTTCAGATAGTGTGAGAGAGATTCAGAAAGAGAGATTCTCCAGGTGGTAAAATTAAAAAACCCATACACATTAATAAAAAATAATATTTTATTATTTTTACATTTTTGTCGGATTACTACCTGAGCACTGATTAGTAACATGTTAGGTGAATGATTATGGATCAAATATACCAATCAATGTCAGTGGCCTAATTTGTCACTTACATGTTATCTAATAGTTGGTAGCACAAATATATTTAAAACCAGGGTGTCACGCCCCATCCAGGCCGCAGATCTGCATATCTCTGATTTTCCCTGTCTTGCTACAGTCCCCCCTTTGCTGTGATCCATCCCTGGATTTCCATATGCTCTGTTCTGTGCTTCTGGTTCCTTATTCCAGTCCTGCTCTTGGCTTCAACTTATGTTTCCTTTATAACTTGTGTCCCACAAGTTTTGTGTCCCATGTTTGTCTCAGTCTGCAGTCTCTGGTATGGTTTGTTCTCTGTCCTGTGGTTCATGTTTAGTAATTCTGTAGGCAGGGTTTAGCGTTGGGACCCACTGAATATTGGAGTACTTTGGCGTAGTGGTGGGTTAAGCATACTATGGCCATATGATGTGACGGAATCTCATATTGTTCTCTTATAGTCATAGGCTAGTCCTGTATCCATATGTGTCTGTATTTTGTGTACCTTTGCCCGCCTACCCTGAAACATCTGAGGATTTCGGTTCCTCTCTCCTCTGCTCATGTCCCAGTTAAGATGTCCTATCCTTACTTAAAGGAGAAGCGTCTGAGGATTCAGGCTCCTCGCTCCATCCCCTGTGTTCCTTTGTTGTGCCCTGTATCATGTATGTCTTGTCTGGTTATGTTCCTTGCTCGGTCTCCCTGTTCCTTGCTCTTGCTCTCTATGTTTCTGCTTTTACTCTGCTTAGCTTCCCTACTCCCAGTCTGCAGCATCCTGCACATGATTCTAGTGCTATGTTTCATGTCTGCTCCAGGGTGCTTGCAGGATATCTCTAAGTTCTGCTTTGTTCTGGACTGTATCAGCTGCTATGTCAGGGCCCTGGTATGTAGCCGCACAACCCTAGATGCCCACCCGGGAGAGTGCAGTCGCCCTGCACCAGACCCTGTCCAACTCCGCTAATGCACAATAACGCCTTAACACAATCTTTGGGCGCTCTGGGTCATTACAGTCTTCTGTATAGACCCAGTTCTGTGACATAGGGCTTCTGTACCAGTTAGTTACAGGGCATAGCCATAGAGCTAAGTGGCCCTTATCAATCAACCTTAAAAGTTCAAGTTTTAAGTATTAAGTGATGGGTTTTTTTGTATCTGTTTGGGCATTACTTTTGGTGTCCCATTGTACAGCTATGGAATATGATAGCGCTATATAAAACAATACATAATAATTATATGTATTTACTGTATATACTGTAAAGAGTTAAAATAAAACTATACTGCTAACTACCGTGTCAACTCTCCCTTTAGTGAGTAAACTCAAATGAAATGTATAGTTGATTGCTTGGTTTGCACTTTAAAACATACATAAAAACCATCAATGTATTTCCTGATTAATTTGATTTAGACTCCAGTAGTGATAAAGGTTTCTGAAAAATAAAACACCCACAAGAAATATCCCATTGACTGACAATAGTGGCGATCTCCGGGTCTGCAAGTAAAGGAATTATATTGGAGCAAAATAAAAAAACACCTGTTACTATATACGCACTGTATTTTATGCTCAAGTATAAAAATATTTTTTTTCCATGGGATATCCCTGTTGGTGCCAGAGGTTGGGACACATTTTACTCCAGCTGGGAAAAAGTCATTGTTTTGGAGTTAAGCTTACACTTAGGGGACAATCAGGACAAGTTTACCAATTCATAGATTACTTGTTAAGGATAAACTGTGCATCCTAACATATGATATACTGGTAAAAATGCAAAAATACAATCACATCATTGTGCATTCAGAAACACTCTGTACAGAATGATGAGGATGGGAGGCAGTGTTCAAATTTATAACAAACTGTTATTTGAAAAAAAAAAAAAAAATATATATATATATATATATATATATATATATATAAAACAAAATATCCAGAGTGAAGCCAATCTGTCAATAAAGAAGTATATATATATATATATATATATATATATATATATATATACACATATATATATATATATATACACATATATATATATATATACATATATATGTATATATATATATATATATAATTTATTTTTTTGGATTTTTAGGCGCATTGAATGTCAGATGTCAATTTATTTGTCATTTTTTTTTTAGAAATTACAATTATGTAACAAGTAAAAATATGCTTGGGCCAGAGCATGGAACACTTGGTATGTCTCTATGTGAGCTTGTGTTTTGATTTTAACCTTGCAAGAAAACATGCACCATGTGTAATCCTTAAAATATATACATAACAAACCTTACAAACTGTAGGAATATGTCTGGAGCCTGATGCTGGAATATACATAAACACAAGGAGAAACATGACCTGTTTTTCTTTTCCTAAATGTACACTAAGTAAATTAATTGAGAACATATAAAATATAATTTACACTACTCTTTTGAAAAAGAATCCAGGAAGTGACAAGTAGTTTTGTTTTGTTTTTTCTTTCCAGGCTAAAAATGATGCCCCTGAAAAACTAAAGTTTCACTATGGTGTGTAACAAAATAATGAAATTCAAATAAGTTCTGGAAAAAAAAATAGCATCTTATGTAGCTCAGCAGTCTCCGCCCTTTAGGGTAGGTGAACGGGGTGACAAGATGGGTACCTGTGAGCTTAAATGAATTGTTGCTCTGAGAGTCTGTCACTTGAAGGCCAGTAAAACTTTTAAATACATTTGCCCTCTCTTGCTGAAGACAAGCATATTATCATTTGATATTGGAATTTACAAAAAGGAAGTGTCACTACTGAGATATACCTTAGACAGTTGATAGTGTGCAGATGTGTGCTAACAATGTCAGGCCACATTGCTCTGTTGAGACCAGATGCTGACAAACTGATGTAAGCACTAAGAAGCCTGCTTGTAACTTCTAAGGTATAAGATGTTGTCTCGAACTTTTGGGGATCAATTAAATAGTTTCAAATATTTGTAAACATTTAAATACATAAAGCGATTTAACAGAGTATAGCAGGAAAGTATATTTCAAAAGAGGAAAAATGTTAGAAAATAAGTTGTAATGTAACTAAAGTGTTAGAAGCTGAGATGTTACTTTACTTAGAGGGTAGTTGATAAGCCCTTAAACAGAAGTGCTAGAGGCTAATACGGTGGTGGACTATAAACATGCATGGGATAGGCATAAGGATAGCCTGAATCTAAGACAATATTAAGGACTAATTAAGGTCTGAGTCTAAGGGAAAATCAGCAGGCTAATTGGACCAAATGGTTCTTATCTGCCTTCAAGTTCTAAATCTTGACAAATAAAATTGGGTGGCACTTTCACCTTCTCTCATCTTAGCACTTTGGACAATATCAGTGACAGCCTTGTTAATCCAAGTAGTACTGGGAGACAAGGCTATATAACAAGTACATTTAATACCGTATTTGCTGGATTATAAGACAAGGTTTTTTTCAGAGCAAATGCTCTGAAAAATACCCCTCGTCTTCTAATCGGGGTCGTCTTCTAATCAGACCTCAAATAGAGGTCTGATTATGAGACTAAGATCCAGATCCCCCGCACCGCTGCAGGGGACCTGGATCCTCCTGTCTCCTCCCCCCCCATTTAACACCCCCCACACACACACTTACCGGTGCTTCCTGCTGTATTGCCGGGGCAGCGGGTTGACGTCTACGCGATCCGCGTAGACAACGTCCGCTGCAGCCGGAAGGAGGTGTGGCTAGCAGCGGGGGATGTCTGCGTCCGTCGCGCATACCTTCCCCGACTGTCAGAGATCAGAGTGCGGCACCGGTGCGGGGAACTCTGATCTCTGACAGCCGGGAAGGTATGCGCGACGGACGCAGACAAACCCCCGCTGCCAACTCCACCTCCTTCCGGCTGCAGCGGAAGGAGACGTCAACCCGCTGCCCCGGCAATACAGCAGGAAATTGGAAGCAGCGGTAAGTGTGTGTGTGCGTGTTAAATGGGGGCATAGGGCATTTCTGGAATGCCTTATACCCCTATATGCCACTGTGGCACTTAGGGGGTTAAAAGGCATATTATGGGGCAGAGTGGCATATAGGGAGGTATAAGGCATTTCAGGAGGCAGAGTGGCCTTAAGGGGGCATTTAATGCCTCCTGAAATGCCTTATACCTCCCTATATGCCACTCTGCCCCATAATATGCCTTTTAACCCCCTAAATGCCAGAGTGGCATATAGGGGTATAAGGCATTTCTGGAGGCAGAGTGCTCTATACAATGCCTTTTAACTCACTTAATGCCACTCTGCCTCCTGGAATGCCTTATACCTCCCTATATGCCACTCTGCCCCATAATATGCATTTTAACCCCCTAAATGCCAGAATGGGATATAGGGGTATAAGGCATTTCTGGAGGCAGAGTGGCACATAGGGGGTCAAAAAGCATACCATGGGGCACAGTGGCATATAGAGGGTTAAAAGGCATATCATGGGCCACAGTGCCATATTGGTGTGGCAAGCCTGGGGGCAGATGTGCGTAACTGGGGGACAGGTTGGAAAATACAAGGAAATAAAAACAAAAAAAATATTTTTCTCAATCATAGCTTTTATTAAAAAAAATAGTTTAAATGAATTAACATTTACTGGTAAAACTTTTTTCCTTTAGGGTCGTCTTATATTCAGGCTTTTTCTTTTTTCCTAAGTTAATATTCAGATTTTGGGGGGTCGTCTTATAATCAGGGTCGTCTTATAATCGCCAGAAGCATGTTGCACATGAATTAAAGTCTAAAAAGCAATAAATAGCACAATTTTAGAAATTTTATAATTAGAAAAATGTATCCTCGATATGTTTCAACTTATCCCCCATTTTATAATTTTCGCATTTTTCAGTGTATTGTTACTAGTTTTGCATTATCAAACACTAGACGCGTCATATCCCCTAGTCAGAGGATGTTGAGAGACCAGACAACCTGGGTGCTCTAGAGGTACAGTAAGCGAGGCTGTTACAACTGTGAACTGTAACAACATCACTCTGTAACTCACTCTGCGAACGCCCCACGGGCCACTGGCCATCGGTGCCCCATATTCCTGCCTGGGAACTTCTGTGCTCCGGCTACCCGAAGCCTTCTCTTGCGGGACGCAGCCAGGACTGCCCATTGACGTCAGTGGGCGGTCCCGTGATGTCAGTGGGAGTCCCCACTGATGTCAGTGGGAGGTCCCCCTGACGTTGGGGGAGTTCCCGCCGACGGCAGTGGGAAACCCCCCCATTTAAAGGGGAAATAGGCGGGGTGCGGGGCAGGTCAAGACCCCGCTCCCGCGACCCGGAGGATTCGGGTCTTGACACGGAGAAGCGGTGACTGGACACACGGACTCACGTCTTTCCCCCCCCTAATTCCTAGAAGGAAGAATGGTTGAGCAGGGTCAAGCAATGTCACATTGTGTGACCATGTAGGAGTAGTGCGGCAGCTCGCCAAGCTGCATTAAAGGCAGGCTAAGGCATTGGAAGTTAAGTTGCATTTTCTATATATGTACGTAGAAAATGCAACTAACTGGGTATGTTAGTGTGTGTCTCTGTATGTTAGTGTGCCTGTTTGGGTATATTAGTGTGTGTCTGGCTATATTAGCATGTGTGTCTGGGTATGTTAGTGCATGTCTGTGTGTCTGGTTGTAGTATGTGTGGCTATATTAGTATGTCTTTGAGTATGTAAGTGTGTGTGTGTTAGTGTGTGGATCTACCGTAGTTGTGTTAGTTTAAGTATCTAGGTTTGTTTCTGTGGGTGAGTGTGTATGCATGTGTGTTAGTGTCTGGGTGTGTGTGTTATTGCTGACTGTCTAGCTGTGTTCGTGTGAGTGCCTAGGTGTTTGTTAATGCTGAGTGTCATTGTGTGTCTGGATGTGTGTTTTTTTTACTGCTTTTGCATTATTGACAAATTAACCCTGCATTAACAGGCATTACAAATATGTTCTCTCAATGAAAAACAAGTGCGGGCCACACACACGTTTCTGATAACGTGGACCACTGCAGAAAAAACTTGGCATTGAGAATACTGATGTTAATTTTTTTTGTAGACTCCTATCATACATACAGCTGTCCAAAAGGCTATTATAAATCTATAGTAGCCACACATTGACCACATATAAAAAAACATCTTAAGCACAAGAATGCAGGGGCAATTGCTGCCTGACCCAGTACAAAATTCTACAAAGAGAAACTGCCCGCTTGGGGAACCAGGTGCATGGGGTCAGGAACAGTGTGTGTGTGAACTAACAGAAAGATGCAAGAGAGTAAGTGTAAGTATGTGTGCCAGTGTGTATGTTAGTTACCTGGTGGGGGAGGCAAGTGGCCCAGGCCAGAAGGTGCAAGCTATCCCATGCATGAATTTAAGCACAACAAAATACACGTCTACACTATATAAGGTATATTTTCTTAGTATTAACAAATGTCTTGTGTAATATCAAACCACAAACGCATAATGTTTCCAATACAAAACATATGTATATTTCATATGAGCTGGTTAAGAATCTGAGTTCCACTCACAAAATATACAGTACATAAACTGTATGTTGTGCAAATATGTTGCTTAATGCATATTAAAATAAACACTCCACAACATAATTAACAAATGTGTATATTTCCAAATACTACCCTGCACTAATTAGATAGTATGTTAAACATATCTAGGTTGCTTGGGTTCACACTACAGCAGGCTCTGTAGTCCACATACCGTATATCTTATTATCGGGACGTCTTATAATCAGACCTCAAATAGGTCTGACTATGAGACTAAGATCCAGATCCCCCGCAGCGCTGCAGGGGACCTGGATCCTCCTGTCTTATGCCCCCCCACTTACCGGTGCTTCTGCGTCCCTGGTGTGTAACCGGGACAGCGTGTAGACCAGGGGTGTCCAAACTGCGGCCCTCCAGCTGCTGCAGGACTACATCTCCCATAATGCTCCTTCATTTAAGGGGCTGGCTGAGGAGTATGGGAGATGTAGTCCTGCAGCAGCTGGAGGGCCGCAGTTTGAACACCCCTGGTGTAGACGGAAGGTAATTATTTCTGAGGATTTAAAGGTAGGCAGAGAATGCAGTAGAGCAGCAGGTAATGCGAGCAGAATGGTGGGCTGTATAGGGAGAGGTATTAGCAGTAGAAAGAGGGAAGTACTCATGCCGTTGTACAGATCACTGGTGACACCTCACTTGGAGTATTGTGTACAGTACTGGAGACCGTATCTCCAGAAGGATATAGAAATCTTGGAGAACGTTCAGAGAAGGGCTACTAAAATGGTTTATGGATTACAGGATAAACCTTACCAGGACAGGTTAACCTATATAGCCTGGAAGAAAGATGTGACAGGGGGGATATGATAGAAACATTTAAATACTTAAAGGGAATCAACAAGATAAAGGAAGAGAGTTTATTTAAAAGGGGAAATACTACCACAACAAGAGGACATAGTCATAAGCTAGAGCAACAAAGGTTTAATGGTAACATCAGAAAATATTACTTTATGGAAAGGGTAGTGGACGCATGGAATAGCCTTCCAGCAGAAGTGGTAGATGTTAATACAGTAAAGGCATTTAAGCAAGCATGGGATAGGCATAAGGCCAAGCTAGATATAGGATAAGGGCAGGTAGTAAAGGGAAGTACTCAGAGGTTGTGCAGACTAGATGGGCCTACTGGTTCTTATCTGCTGTCACTTTCTATGTTTCTATATCATGGGGCACAGTGGCATTTAGGGGCAGATGTGCATAACATGGGGGGGCAGGTTGGAAAATAAAAGGAAATAAAAACAAAATATTTTACATTGTTTACATGAATTAACATTTACTGGTAAAACTTGTTTCCTATAGGGTCGTCTTATATTCAGGCTTTTTCTTTTTTACAAATATCTAGTAATATTCAGATTTTGGGGGGTCGTCTTATAATCGAGCAAATACGGTATATTAAAATATAATCACTACGCAACAAATGCAGGTAATTAGAAAGTGCTGTAAAATTCAAAAGATTAATGGTTTCCATGCCAGAACGTCTTGAACTTGAAAGTGAAATCAAAATTAGTTTAACAAATGCAGAAAATTTTCAATGTATATTTATGGGTACATCTTGTCATAAATAATTGCACTTTACATTTCACCAACATATGCAAAGTACTTCAAACAAAAGGAAACTTCAAAGATGAGTGTATGTGCCGCATGTACCTAGAAATAAACAACATAATCATTTCCATAGAACACACATGCTTTTGTATATGCACCATATACATAACCAACATTCAAGATAGAAATTATCTGTAGATCTATACATGAAGACAAAATAAAACGCTGATATCAAACATAGGAAAGATTAGGGAAGTTGAAGTTGATACTGCCAGTGCTTAAGGGCACCACTTAATGACCACACTCCAACTGCAAACAACTCAGTTTTAAGGAAAGCTTGTCATAGATTGAAGGGGCCATGTGAGAATGGGAAACCGTAAAATAAACATTAAACAACTTAGTTGTTCCTCCTTTTTAGAAGCCTGGAATGTTTGGTCGGTATGTGTGTATCAAAGTACTCCACATCACATCCCTAAAAGTCAAAATAATGTGTTTAGTAGTAGTACTCCAGTCAGATGGTTTGAGAACAAGGGTAGGAATTGGGAGGAGATAATGGGAGAGTATGTTAAGGCAGGAACGGAGCCCCCCCTCCCCCCTCATATGTTAGTGCTGCATGAGTTATGTAGCATTCTGTTAAGGGTTTTGATCAGAAATATGAAGTGAAACTTACTGTGGCTATGTACTCGGTTTTCAGGTTTGTTGGTGGTATGGTCCAACATTACAGCCAGGCTGTTTTGGCTGGAAGCTAGGAGTAGGATCAAGGTCAACAATGCAGTTTCTTGCAATGTCTCATTTTGGTGGTGCATCCTGACCTAGAAGGCGATAATGTGTCTTTGTTTAGGAAGGATGGTGTTCATTGAACAGGACATAGGGTCCAACATCTGGCAATTGTATGTTAGGATCGGGTTGGAGAAAGGTGTGACGCTGTGGAGGAGCTAGTGCATTCACGAGGAGTCAAATGCATCGGCCTTGGCGGGGAGCATATGCTCAGGTGATTGTTTTTGATGGTGTTTATTCATGATAGATGGTTTAAATTGCGTGTATTCTCATTGTAGGTATGGACCCACATAATGTAGGTTATGATGGAGTTTATGGGATTTTCCTTTAGGCAGGGTCCCAATGGAAAGTCGAGGTAGTCATACTCATCCTGCTTGCTGGTGCATTTTACAGCTTTTGGAAATGAGTGTGCAACGAGTTTGAAGGCATTCTTCAAGGTGGGTGATGCCATTAAGGCGAAGGGGTAATTGTAAGAAGTGTGGGTAACCTCCATAGAGGGGGATTTAGATTGTGTTTGTTCAGAGACCCAGACTTAAACTGAGGTTACATTGTTCAAATCAACATATTGCATTACAACGTGTAATAAAGTTATATGTCACAGTTATATGTCACAGTGCTTTACATGACAATAAAGCTGTGACCTTTCTTATTTCAATATTTCTATCCGTCTCTTATTTGCATACCTGTGAACGCTCCAGGTTTGGCCCAGAGAACTCCGGGAGAAGCACCGATTCTCCTGGTCAACACCCGAATCCTCCGGGTTGCGGGTTTAAGTGCTGATAGGTGTGCAGTGGCCAGTGGGGTATAAAGGAAGGGCAGTAGTCTGGGGGCCTTCCTTTCCCGTTTACTGAACCGTGTAGCAAATAGTTCACCTCCCATCTGTCCCTTTTAGTGAGTTGTAATGTGTTAGCTGGTTTGGCTGGTTGTTCCTGGTACTTGGTTTAAGTTGTGTGGGTTCTCATTGTAGGTATGGAAGCACCTACCGTGAGGGCCACCATACTTATGTTGCTTGTCATAATCATGCCTGGGTCTGTCTAGTGTAATTTAACCCAATTATTAATTACATTTGGTTAATTGGTAAATTTAGTAACTAAAGGGGCAATTACTTAGAAGGGTTGAATAGCTTTTTCGTTTATAAAATCATTTGAAACCTGCATTTTTGTTTACTCAGGTTATTTTTGTCTAATATTAGTTTGATGATCTGAAATATTTATATGATCTGAAATAAAATAGTTTATTTTCAGAGCACTGTGGACTTATCAGAAGTGTGCAATTAGAAGTGACATTTTTTAACCCAAAGATGTATGTGTATGTTATTCCTATGTGGTGTGTCTATACTGTAATTATGGCATTTGACCCCAATTTATTTGTGCCCACCCAGCAAAGTGCTGCATACGGCCAGCCTTATGGACTTTGTTCCAAAGGCATACACAACCACATATATTTGGTAAAACTACCAAAATGGGGGTAAATGGCTTTAATATTTGGTTTGGCACATATAGGCAAAAAGTGGGGTGAGAAGGTGTGTTGAAATCTGGCACTCAAAGAGTTACGTACAGGAAATTAATTGAAAAAATGCAAGGCTTCTTTCCTAAACACAACAGAAATCTGTAATCCGATATTCTTTCCATATTTGATTCTGGAAATCCTACCTAGAGAAGGATATGTACATTTATTTATACTGTGTCAGAAATAACTGATTAGGATTTTTTCCAGATGGGTAAGGAGCCGGCTGACCACTCTGTATACAATAAAACTAGACGTCTTTCCTGTATACTCCTTTAAAAACGTCAGATTTTCCAGTGGATTATGTAAGTGCACCGCACATTAGTTTCTAAACACACATGCTATTTCCACTAATATCAAATAAAAGGCTCATGGCTCTACACAAACACATACAGTATAAAGTTACAATTTTCTTTTGCGTAGATCAAACAGAAATGAATTTTACAAATACACTATAAAATACAGTACTAGTATTGCTCCTTATAAACTTCCCCGCAAAAAAAAAATATATATCTATATTTTTCCAGCATTACTTTACCATATGTGCCTAACTAAAATGGAAAATACTTTTCTTAAAATGTCCAATCTATCTAAGTATATGTATCAAGTAGATGGTGGTACACAGAAATGGGCTGGCCCAGGGTACAGGGGTCAAGTGCCTGGTAGGGTAAATTCTCCATAAAGGGCTGGTCTGACTTTCTCCTTATTCCTTATGACAATTCTCCTTATTCTAGACATCCTGGTAGCTACTGTAAATGTGTTATAAAATAATCTAAAAAAGCCTCATCTTTGCAATTTCCAGATTATACAGAAGTGTATAAAACATAAATTGGTAGAAAATAAATCACCAACTGTATATTTTGTGACTTTTTGATGTTTAAAAAAAGTATATGTTTATTTTAATATGCATGAGATATGATCTCCATATAATATATATACCGGTATAACATATTCATAGGCGTCCCCCATCGGAAATTGAAAGAGGCCCTCTGAAGTAGTAGCAGGGGAGGAAACAGTAGGCTGTTTAGAGTAATTTAACTTGACATAGAGACAAAAAAGCTTTTATTTAATTGTGTACACCCCTCTGCTGTCAAAGTGGTTTGGTCTGTCCTTTTCCTCTGTTCTTCTGACTGGTCTGCTTCCTTTAACTAGAGTATATAGCTGGCACACGTTCAGCCGCCGCACCGGTCGTCCACCGCTCTCACGGAAGTCCCAGCGACCAGGAATCAACGGGAGGCTCCTTCCCCGAAGAAGTCTCGATTCATACCCCACCACCTGTGGGTTCATAGCGGGAAAAGGGTGCACTGGTGTGGCCGATGGAGTCTGGGATACGAAGGGTTAAAGTGTGTGGGCAGGACATGTGGAACATTGACAGGGGCAGCACATGAAGGAGGGCAAAGGCACAGAAAAAAAGCACACATATATATGACCCGGCTTCATCTGGCTACCTTCCTGGCTTCTAATTCCTGGCATTCATATCCTGACTTCGCTGATCTCTGCACAATATGTTTTGTGTCCATCTGTTTTCTAATCCCTAACATTGCGTTTTTACCAGGCTGGACCAAGTAGACCAGTTTGCGGCAGCCCTCCAGGCCTTGTTGTTCCATACTGTGTATCTGGCTCCACCTTCGTAGCTACCCGCGACACAGGCTGCTCCTTTAGCTGCTGCCTCTTTAGCTCGGTCCACTTTGGGTGACTCCAATGTTGCTAAAGGCATGACTGGGTCTGCGCCGCTTCCCCAGCGTTATGGGGGGACCCTAATCAGTGCAGCAGGGTACTAGGACAGTTTCGGATTTTGCCATCGAGTTTGGTACCCTGGCTTCTGAGGTCGGTTTGAATAATGAGGCTTTTGTGACTGCTTTATTTAATGGGCTCTCGGATACGGTTAAAGATGAAAGTGTAGCCTGGGACCTTTCCAGAGATTTGGAGGAACTGGTCTCATATTGCATCCTTATTTACTCCCGATTCCCTGAGAGACCATCCTTCAGAGAGCACCTGGGGAGGCCTCCTATGCGCTTAACCCTGAGCACGCCTTCTGGTCACAGCTCTTCGGGTGATGTGGAGCCCATGCAGCTTGGGTTTGCCCATCTTTCGGTTGAGGAGAGGGCCTTTGGGAGGAGGGATGGCCTATGCCTTTACTGCACTAAGGTCCCATGAAAGACAGGTCTTAGATGGCATCTCAGCATCCCGGCTATCCAGCAGGATAAACCTCTAGTCCCAGTTGGCCTCTCCTGGGGCAAGATTTCCATTGTTACAGAGGCACTCAATGACTCTGGGGCAGCCGGCCTCTTTTTTGACCACACCTTCCCCAGAGACACTCTATTCTTTTGCAGCTTTGTACGGCTGGTATAGATGGCAGATATAGATGGCAGGTATATTAGACCAGCCTTGGTCAATAATAGTCTGCCTTAAAATATGTCCCAGGGAAAGATGTTGTTTGACTACAAACTGCATTACTGGCAGTTTGCAAAACATGGTAAGGGTCCCTGGAGCGGAGCATCTGGAAGAGCAGGGTGGGCCAGTGCTCCAACAGCACTAATTGCTGTATTGATCCAGTCCAGAGTCTGCATTCTGGACAGGAGCTCCACAGGTATGGACTAAGTAGCAGCTCACCTGTGGTTGATTAATTAGCAGGTAGAGGGTAAAAGGAACTGAGCCTGATTCAGAGGGGGAGGCCATTGTTATTCCAGCTGGGAGAGCTGAGGAACTGAGGAGTGGTTTCTCTCTGAAAAGCCATTTTGATGGTAACTTGTGACTTGTTGGAAGGTGAATGTTTGGAGCTGTTTTGTACTAAGTCAGTGCTCAAGCAAAGACTGTTATACTGTGCTGCTTATAACTGCTGCTGTTTCTTCCTGTAAAATAAACATTGAAATTGAGCTGGATGTGTCCTGGGCTTCATTTACCCTAGAAGACTGTGGTAACAACCAAGATCCTTGACAAAAATCCCAAGGAAAAGGGAGGCCTGTCACACGCTGTACATCCCGGGGAAACTTTGAACTGCTGTCGCTCAGGGCCCCTTCGGGCGATCGTGTCGTTTTTTGGACAGAATATCACTTCCAGGGCCCGAGCCATCCATCGATACCCTGGGATCACCGCCGCTCCTTCGGGATCACCCCAAAAACGATGGTTTAAAGTCGTACGAACATTGCGGGGCTTGGTGGCCTAAGTGTGGCGGTGGACTATCTGGTAAGCCAGTCCCTGGTCCCTTCCTCACTAGTATAGTCTAGCGCTGGGAGTAGTTAACCCCTACGGTTCCGGGAAGAAGGTAAAGGTCGTTCCCGTCACACACACACGAACAACGGGATGAACTTGGTAGCAGGAAGCAAAACACAAGGGCAAATGCAGGCTGCAGGCTTATGTAGGCCAGAGTAAGTTGGAGCTTCGAAGAATAGCCCACAGTCCACAGTGAAAAGGCAGAGAGCTTACAACAGTAGAGCAACAATGACAGTTCTGGTTTGTTTGGACCGGAAATGCTGTGAAGGGTGGGAGGGGAACGGAGAGGGTAATAGAGCACAGGATGAGGGGAGGGTTAGCGGGGAAGGAGTGATTGGAATAAGGAAAGGAATAGGGGAAGGAGGACGGTAAGGACAACGTAAACCAGGGTCACCTCAACTCTGAGTTGTAATGTATGTTTGTTTTAAAGCCGCTTTTAGCCACGCATTTGAAGTAGGAGAAAAAATGTAGAGATTTTCTCCCCTTGGAGAAGTTTAATCTGTACAGGCCAACAGAAGGGGAGGTCAGTAAAAAAAGAGGATGGGGAGAAGAGGCATTACCACCTATCACGCTCTGTCTTTTTACTAATTGGTTACAGGCCTTTGCAATCCTGAACTGTGTCATTGGTCAGAAGGCAAGCAAACACTGCCTTGGTCTTTTCTGTTATTTGGACAGCTTTGGGAGGGCTTATTGGACTTTTGGTGCTAAATTTGCCCCTCAATTAACCCTAAACACCCCATCAACCATAACTGTCCCTAAATTAACCCTAAACACCCCATTAACCATAACTTCCCCTAAATACCCCATTAACCATAACTGCCCCTAAATTAACCCTAAACACTCCATTAACCATAACTGCCCCTAAATACCCCATTAACCATAACTGCCCCTAAATATCCCGTTAACCATAACTGCCCCTAAATTAACCCTAAACACCCCATTAACCACAACTGTCCCAAATTAACCCCCAGCAGCCCAAATATTAATCTTATACTCACAGTTAGGTTAGTTGCTGAGCCATGTGGAGTTGTGGACGCTATAGGAAATGGGCGGGGCCAATCGGCACTGGGACAAAAAAGGGCAGGGACTGGTAAGTAGTAACTGCTATGACACTGAATGAAGTGGATTATAAAACGAGGAGTATTTTTCAGAGCATTTGATCTGAAAAAACCCTCATGCTGTCAAGTAGGTGGTGGGGTTGCCCTCAGTCATCCATTATTTGGATGAGTTTCTGTGTGTGGGGCCTCCAGAGCCCATGCAGTGTTGGCATCTGTCTGGCATATGGCCAAGGATTTTGTGATCCCGTTGGCCCCCAAGAAGACCAAGGGTCCTGTCACAACCCTGGGTTGCAAAGAACCATTTGTTTTACTTATTGTTTTGTGGTTCATGTTTTTCTCTTTATATCACCAGCATATCACATCTCTATAACATTTGAGCCCAGTTCACACATACCCTGTTGCCTGACCGGGTCCTGGCCATAATCCTCTGGAACTGTTTCTCGGCTAGGACCCGAGCACTTGCCCGTTGACTTTAACCCCTCATAACCCTCATGGCTTAAATCCTACCTTTCTAACCATACTTTTAGTGTCTCATTTACTGGAACTTGCTCCTCCCCTTACTGCTTTCTATTGGTGTTCCTCAAGGCTCAGTTCTTGGGCCTCTGCTATTCTCCATCTACACTTCTTCCCTCGGACAACTTATTTCTTCCTTTGGTTTCTAGTATCACCAAATGCAGATGATCCATATTTCTGCTCCTGACCTTTCCACCTCTCTTCTAACTCGCCTCACTGACTGTCTATCAGGAATTGCATCATGGATGGTGTCCCTTTACCTAAAGCTCAACATCTCTAAGACCGAACTCATGGTAATTCCGCCATCTGCCCTGTCCACTTTTCCTGATGTCTCTATTACAGTTGACAACTCCGCTATCCAACCAACAGACCAGGTTCACTGCCTTGGTGTCACCCACTACTCTGCTCTCTCCTTCATCCCTCACATCCAGTCCCTCACCAAATCCTGCCGCCTCCAACTGAAAAATATCTCCTGAATTCATCCTTTCCTCACACAAGAAATCATCAAGGTACTAATCCACTCCCTTTTGATATCCTGCCTGGATTATTGCAACTCCCTACTAACCAGTCTCCCCCTCTCCCGTCTTTCGCCGCTTCAATCCATCCTCAACACTGCAGCCAGATAAATTTTACTCTGCCGCCGTTCCTCATCCGCTGCTCCACTATGCCAATCACTTGATTGCCTCCCCATACCCTCCAGAATGAAACTTAAACTTCTCACCCTGACCTATAGAGCCCTCAACAACTCTGCCCCTCCTTACATCTCTATCATCCTATCCAAATACACCCCTACCTGCCCCCTTCGCTCCTCTCACAACCTAAAACTCTCTTCTACTGTTGTTACCTCTTCCCACTCCCGTATTTGGGATTTTACCCGCGCCGCATCCCTCCTGTGGAATTCCCTTCCCCGTTCCCTCAGACTTTCTGCCTCGCACGCAACTTTCAAAACCTCTCAGAAAACCCACCTGTTCAGGGAACCGTACAACACTCCTTCCCAGTAGTCCCAAACATCATCATAATCAAGCAATCTGAATAATCAACAGCTTCAACAGTTCATCGGGACTAGATCAACTCACCTCCGTCCAAGCAGTCCTCTCCTATTGTCTCACTTCCCCCTCAACCACCGACTAGATTGTAAGCGCGCAAGAACAAGTCTTTTTGCACCAATTTGTTATTGTATGTGTTATTGTATGTGATTCTAAATTGTTCTTTTGATTGTAGCAGCGCTGCGGAATCTGCTGGTGCTTTATAAATAAATGTAATGTAATGTAACCCTTACACCATTGACACCACCAGGGTGCTCTTTTGTACAGTTAACCCACATGTGGTGGAGTACAGACAAGGGGTGGTTCAGAGAGGGAACCTCCTATGGAACCCCAGTTTCTATGACTTCCAGGAGAGCAGGGTCCAGCGGGAGCGCACGCCCGGCTGTATGGCTGTCCATCCCAGGGAAACTTTACCGTCGGTGCCCTGGGATTGCTGGCGCTCCCTCAGGATCACCCCGAAAACAGCAGTTTGGGGTTATGCGGACATTGCTGAGCTTGGTGACCTGAGTATGGCGCCAGACTGTCTGGGCAGGGTGTTGTTGTGTTAAGGCGATTATGCCCTTTCATTGTTTAGAGTGTGTTTCTCAATAAACTGTTGTTGTTTACCTTGACATTAGTCTCGTCTAATGATTGAGGGACCAACTATATCACTCAGGAGAATTACAGCAATGTATTTGGCTACATCTCGCCGGGCTTTGGTACTACTACACCAAAGATACAGAGTCGGTTCCCGATCGTTGAGTGCTAGAAACGGTTAACCCTTGGGGTTCCAGGAGGAAGTAGCGAACAGTACGACAGGTGTACAAAGTCAGGGTCCCAGGTCCGTCTATAGTGCTTTAAGTTTTTTAGGATTGAGATACACTCTGGCGAGATGGTTTGTTAGCTTCTAGAGGCCAAGGTTGTTGATTTGAATTTGTTTAAGTAGCGGCTTTCCTGGTTAGTCAAAGGTCACATTTAGGCAGCTGCAGTCTTTGTTAGAGAACATACATTTTTCCTGTGGGTTTTTTTTTTTTTGCATAGGCTGCCATTGGCCACGGCCTGGGTGATGGCCCACATGATTTTATTCACCTGACCAGGATCTTGAAGGAAGAGTTTAAGGTGTGGTATTCATTCCTTCAGAATTATGTTTGTGTTTTCCAGTGGTATTTGGGCCTCATTATTTTTTGGAGTTGTTTCATATTGTGGTAGTGGTGGAGATTTAGGGGGATTGTTTGGTGAACCAGCAGGTCTATTTGTGGCGCAACAACTCAACAGTGGGACCAGCCGTGAATGGTCTTACCTCCTCCTCCATCCTGGTCCTAAAATTGCTGCGCCATTTTGTCCTTAACTGTTTGTAGCTGAATATGAGTTTTCAAGCCATCCATGTGCCAGGAGTAGATAATAGTATTGCTGATTCTATCTTGTTCGCAGTGGGAAGGGTTTTTCCAACTGACCCGAAAGCAGAGAAGGTTGGCATGCAATTTCTAAGGAGGATGTGGCAGCTGGGCAAGTGGGAGCGTTTACATTGAGGTTTGGTGTCATTAGGCTGATCTTTTGAGGCAAGTGGGGGCTCCTTCCATGGAGGAAGGTTGGATGGAAGTACTCTGTAGTTTATTGGTTACCTATTTAATAACATTTTCCCATCTGGGTCCTTATTGCCAATATAAAGACTAATTTCCATTATTGAGATGGTGTTGGGTCATTGAAAGTGCTAGGAAGCATGTTAACAAGACAAGAGTTGGAAGGGGATCCGTTGCGGTTATTTAAATGAGACAGAGTTCACCTGTCAGATGTGGGCCTGGATATTTGGTTGCTCAATGTCCAGTCTGACCTGGAAAGAGCAGTTGAGGAGGTCGGGGGCCAGTGAGATGCAAGGTGCTCGCATCCTCTGGCAATGGTGGTTGGTTATGGTGCAAGGATTAACTACCCATAGTGGTGGTTTAACTCATGGTGCACAAGGATGGCGCTTCAGG
Source organism: Spea bombifrons (assembly GCF_027358695.1). Lineage (NCBI taxonomy): Eukaryota > Metazoa > Chordata > Amphibia > Anura > Pelobatidae > Spea > Spea bombifrons. Next base: position 11,949,383 of record NC_071097.1, read on the forward strand.
GTCGGACACCCCTAGGGCTCGTTCCCTTGAGATGCGGTTGTTCGATATGGGCTGCTATGCATGGGACGCCGGTAGTCACGAATATAAAAGGTACACCTATGGCAGCGAGTGGTCATGTGTTAGTGACCAGGAATCAGACTGACAGAGAAAAATAAAGCATAAATATACTTTATTAAGTAAACAGCAAATAGGCAGGATTGTGTGGAAACAAGCTGGGGTCAATAACCAAAGCGGGTAATTAGAAGAATCGTGTCAGGAGTACATAGATCAGCAATATCAGGGTACCGACGCCATGGAACAAGAGCCAAATCAGACAAAGCCAGGTACTACACAGGAACCCAGGAATGCACAAAGGCAGGGATGAAATGGGCCTAGCTGCTTAAAAAGTCTGGAAGGGGTTGGCTGATAGCAACCAGGTGAGTCACCGTGGTAGCGAAAAGTAAAGGCAGTTCATTAGACATCAGTTGAATAGCCTGACACAGGGAAGGACATGCAGCTCGTTAACCTTGACATGATGTTACAGTAAAGTTTTCGTAATGGTGGTATTGTTGGTAAAAGTGCAATGGGTTGGCTCAGTTGCCACCTCATGTGTCATGGTAAAGTGATGCAAGTTGGAAGGCACTGTGGACAATTATCCACTTGATAAAGACATGGTTGGATGAGTTTTGTTTTGAAGAACTTGACTGGCCGGCACAGAGCCCTGACCTCAACCCCATCGAACACCTTTGGGATGAACTGGAAAGGAGATTGTGAGCTAGTCTTTCTCGTCCAACATCAGTGTCTTACCTAACAAATGCTCTGTGAGATGAATGGGCAAACTTTCCCACAGAAATACTCCAAAATCTTATGGAAAGCCTTCCCAGAAGAGTGGAAGGTATTATAGCTGCCAAGAGGGGACCAACTTTATATTTATGATTTATGTATTTAGAACACAATGTCATTAAAGTCCCTGTTGGTGACCTGTGACGGTCAACTGTCCCAATACTTTTGTCCATTTAGTGTGTGAGTATGTATATACCGTATTTGCTCGATTATAAGACAAGGTTGTTTTCCAGAGCAAATGCTCTAAAAAAATATCCCTCGTTTTATATTCAAGGTCGTCTTATAATCAGACCTCAAATAGAAGTCTCACTACAAGACTAAGATCCAGATGCCCTGCAGCGCTGCAGGGGACCTGGATCCTCCTCTCTGGCATCTATACAATGCGCGCAGACATCCTCCGCAACTGCCGGCACTTCCTCTGGGGCTTCACATGACCTCCCGGTGCTCCACCATAGAAGCCCGGCAGCAGCGATGTTGACTGTGCGCATCCCGCAGCTGGTGAACGTTAGCGGGATGGGCACAGACAGCCTCCGCTGCTGCCGGCATCTCCGCCAGGGCTTCTATGACAGAGCACCGGTGTGACATTACCTTCTGGTGCTCAGTCATAGAAGTCCTGGCGGACGTTCCGGCCATCAGCAGCGGAGGTTGTCTGCGCGCATCACACAGACCTCCACCGGCTAACCACACTAGACACCAGGGAGTCTGAAGCATGGGGGACAAGTCTAGGGATACATCAGTAAGTCGGGGCATGTGGGGGGTAAGAGTGGAATGGGGGGTATAATGGTTTTCTGGAGGCGGAGTGGCATATAGGGGATTAAAAGGCATATCAGGGAGGCAGAGTGGCATATAAGGGCATATCTGGGGGGGCAGATGTGCAGAACTCGGGGCAGAGTGGCAAATAAAAACAAAAAAAATGGTTTTGCTCAGTCATAGTTTTTATTAAATATGAAAAAATACCAGATGTCTACACGCTGCCCCGAGTACACACCAGGGAGTCAGAAGCACCGGTAAGTTTGGGGGGGAAATAACACAAAAAATATATTTTTCTCAATCATAGCTTTTATTAAAAAAATTGTTTACATAGTTTACATGAATTAATATTTACTAGTAAAACGTTTTTCCTATAGGGTCGTCTTATATTCAGGCTTTTTCTCCTAAATTAATATTCAGATTTTGGGGGGGGTCATCTTATAATCAGGGTCGTCTTATAATCGAGCACATACGGTGGTTTACATGTGGATATTTACTAGTAAAACTTTTCTCCTATAGGGTAGTCTTATATTCAGGTTGTTTCCTAAATTAATATTCAAACTTTGGGGGGTCGTCTTATAATTGAGCAAATACGGTATATAAAGTATTGCTATAGTTCAGAATTTAGCAGAATCAGTGGGTACATGCTTGTCAGGTAAATACTAGTCTCATTAGCTGATCTGTTGACGCATAGCACATCCCACACATGTATATGGGTTTAAATGAATAACACTGGGTATAGTAGAGTTCCGATAAAGTGCGTCTGTACAATGTTGCACAGTGCAATGTACCCATCCATCAGTAACTTATATGACTTCTTTATCCAACTTCAGGAGAATCTTCAGCCCTTCAGGAGAATCTTATTGAGGTTCACCCTTCATGATACATAATGAACACTGTAAGTTTACATTTTGCTTTATCATTATAATCGTATATTGCTTGCAAAGCACCTGCAGAATCCCATAGAACTTTTACATGGGGATTGAAAGCAGGGCCGAGCCTAAGGTTTAATTATATGTGCTTTTTGAGAAAATACAGAAATAACAAGGAAATTCAGAACAGTAGATCTGCAGGGAATAAAAAATAGTAAAACAAATTTCCCCAAACCTAGTGTTTTATTCACATTTTTACACTGAGGGTGGTACAGCAGAACTCTCATACTGAGCCTGACGGTGGTACAGCTTAGCTCCCATCCATATATAATGAGCATGACGGAAGAACAGTATATCTCTCATCAATATATACTGAGCCTGACAGTGGTATACCACAACTACCATCACCACAACAGTATAAATACTATCACTATATAGTGATCCAGACATTGGTGGTACAGTCTATCTCTTATTATATAGCAAGACAGACACAGACACTGCATAACCATATACCATGCCAGACACTGATGATAATATACCATGACTCCCATCACTATATACTGGGCCAGACACTGATGGTGGTACAGCATAACTCTAATGTGCCCATATAAATTATCTGTTGTTTAAGCATAGAAACATAGAATATGTCAGAACATGGCAGATAATAACTATTTGGCACGTCTATCTGCCCAAGCAGGAAAACACTTGAAAAGAGGGTCTATTCGTGAAAAGGATTTTATTAAATAACACTAACATTTGTACTGAAATGATATCAGTGTATAACAAAAATAAATGGAGCCACTCACTCATTCACACCATCATTAATTCTCTCACTCATTCACACACATCATTTACACATATAAATAATATTTCTAAAATCATTCAAGCAATTAATCCACACTTCAATTTATCCATTCTCTCATGATGTCATTTTCCGGTGCTCAGCATGAAATGCAGACACCACGACCATGAAATGCAGCGCCCCTCTCTCTCCTACCACACACCCCATTGGCCGCACTGTCAGTCGGCAACCTGGCCGCGTGCCGCAACTGAAGGCTTTGTGTGCCCGTTGTGGCACATGTGCCATAGGTTCGCCAGCGTTGGTCTATTAGAATGCACAATTAAGAATATGCACTCATATGACTTGCTTAGCACCCAGATTGCATCCACAGGACTTGCCCAGCACCCACATTGCTTCCACAGGACTTGCCCAGCACCCAAGGTATATCCATAGGAGTTCCCCAGCACCCAAGCTGCATCCACAGGACTTTGCCAGCACCAAAATTGCATAGGATTTGACTACCTGTCTTTCCCCTATATGTTTCTCTTTATCTCTTACTATCTCTCCTCTTTCTTGCTATTTATCTCTACCCTTTCTTAGTATCTACCTCTCTTTTCTTATTTACTTACCTTGCTGAAGTCCTGTGGCGGGAGTGTGAGGCCTTTGTATTGCTGATCTGTTGCAGTGCACGTGGTTTCAATATGCAGGGTCTATGGTGTTATTTCTCTTAAAAAAAATATGTAGGTATTTTTTAGATTGTAGTCCAGATTGTATGAATACATTTCAAATCCTTATCCGAAAAGAAGATACCCTACTGACTGAAATAAAGGTTAACTACATAGACTAAAGTGTGTCCCAATAAATAAAACATTTTTTATTATTATTTTTAAAGTAGTAAACCTTCTATTTCAGATTATATAAAAATGATTTGAAAACGGGGCTGAAAATTGATCACCTAGCTTAGTCAATTTTGAAGGTGGGTTTTTATAACTATTACTCTCTGATTTATTTATACAATTCTGATATATATTAAGTGGAAACTTAAGTGTGCAGAAACTTCAGTAGATAGTAGGTTAGATAACTAGTTAGACTGGGCAATCTCTGCCATCAAGCTGTCTTTGTCTTCAGGAATAGACTCATAGCTCAAATGCCATCGTCATCTTAATATTAAATACATTATAGGTATAGGTAAGACAAAGGACTAGAAACAGAGAATAGACAATACTTTGTGGAGACATTCCTATTTTTGTTTGTTTATAAATAGACTTTTCAGGTGCTGTTTTATGCTGGGACTGCAGCATGAACCATGGCCTTTAACCTAGTTGAAAAACAGCAGGGACCATACTATAAAACCAGCTACGTCAGCTATTACAGGAATGTAAATGTCCTTGGATCCCTTTTGTATTATATTTCTACCAGCTCTGACTTGGAACTACACACATCACAGCTGATGTTGTAATCTAGAATTTCCTTTACCAGAATGTCTGCTACTTGCTCATTCTGACTGCACATGGTTTATAAAGTATTAGCACATACTAACCAGTATTTTACCTGTCATACACAAGAATAACGAAGTTGGTTTGCTTTGATTTTGCTTTTCCTGAACTTACTGAACTGTAATGCAAGCTTCTAGAGCAGGGATAGCCGGCAAGTGGGTCTTAAGCCATTGTTGAACTACAATTCTCATAATGCTGAAATAGCGTCTACCCAATGATTGGGTTTGGGAATTTGGAAGCTGTGACTTAAAAAGAAAAACAAACAAATAAAACAGCTACCCTGTGCTAGGTGTGTGAAGTACTATTTGCTTCTTTTTTTTTTGCCAAAACAGAAATCCTCAGCCTGGTGAAATGTGAATTCATGCTATAACTACCGTTAAAAGCCTAAGTATAAGACTACCCTATAAGAAAAAGTTTTATTAGTAAATATTAATTCATGTGTAAACTATGTTTTCATATTTAATAAAAACTTTGAGAAAAATGCATTTTTTTGTTTTTATTTTCTATTTATCACTCTACCCCCTGATATGTCTTTTACCCCCCTATATGCCCCCCCCACTTACCTGGTGTCAAGTGGGGGCAGCCGGTGGACAACCTCCACTGCTACCCGGGACTATGACTGAGCACCTGAAGGTCACATCACGCCGGTACTCCGTCATAGAAGGTCTGGCGGAAGTGCTGGCAGCAGACGTCGGGTAGCAGCGGAGGTTGTCTGCGCGCATCGGGCAGATGTTCACCGGCTGCCGGAGAGGAGGATACAGGTGCCCAGCAGCGCTGCTGGGGATCCTCCTATTTGGCAGCGGGTGAATGTCTGCGCGCATTGCTGCAGCTGGCTGATAGTTCTGCCGGGGCTTTTATGGTGGAGCACCGGAAGGTCATGTCAAGCCGGGGCTCCGTCATAGAAGCCCCGGCGGAAGTGTCAGCAGCAGACGTCTACCGGCTGCCAACGAGGAGGATCCCCAGCAGTGCTTCTGAGAACCTGTGGGGCATCCTCCTCTCTGGAAGACGTTGTGCAGACGTCCACCAGCTGCCAGGGAGGAGGATCCTGGTCCCCTGGAGAGCTGCAGGGGATCTGGATTTTGGTTTTGTAGTCAGACACCTATTTGAGGTCTGATTATAAAACGTCCTTGAATATAAGACGAAGGGTATTTTTCAGAGTATTTGCTCTCCTGATACATTTGCTGTTAGGGAGATCGTGTTAACATCAAATTGTTTGATACATAAACAACATGCCACCCTGTTACATTAGCATGTGACCAGATCCTTTATAATTATTCCCCACTTTAATGGCGTTATATTTTGCTGAGACATGCATAGTACTATTGGTAAAGATCTGATTAGGATATTAGTCTTACTAGGTCTTGTTAAATTATCCAATAATATACATTCCCAAAGGATAATATAATTTCCTGATGCCAAACCTGCACCAGTATAGTTTGAATGGAATCTTTATCAACTTGTGTCAGTGGGGGAACTACCGGGGTCGCAGGGGTCGCGACTGCGACCAGGCCCTGGAGTTCTGCCAGTCAGGGGCCCCCCTGACTGACAGAAATCCAGGACTCCTCTGCTCCCCGCCTCCCGTCTCCTGCCGCCTCCGCCGTCGCGCTGCCCAGAGTGCAGTGTTGGGAGCGTGAGGCGTTTGTCTCGGGTGCCGGCGCTTCACGTTGAGCGCCGGCATATGACGTCATATGCCGGCGCTCAGCAGTGAAGCGCCGGCACCCGAGACAAACCCCTCACGTTCCCAACACAGGAGTTGACGGTAAGTGACCTACAAAGGGGGGTAGGGGGGTAGATGGTAGATCGTGAGAAGGGGGGTAGGGAGGGAGATCGTGAGAAGGGGGGGTAGAGAGGGAGATCGTGAGAAGGGGGGTAGGGAGGGAGAGGGGAGATAGTGAGAAGAGGGGGTAGGAAGGGAGAGGGGAGATAGTGAGAAAGGGATAGATGGGGGGCCCTTAACAGATTCTCGCACCGGGGCCCTGAGGTTTCTAGTTACGCCCCTGACTTGTGTATTACTTATTTTTAACCTCTTAAGAACGTTGACAGTTCAGGGCAGTCACGCAAAAACGGCCTGTTAACGACATTTGACAGTCCTGAATTGTCATTAAATTTAAAAAGCTTAGAAGGTGATCAATGATCACTTTCCTCGCTTAAACGGCATTGCTGTAATGCCTCAAACAAAAAAAGTCCAATAAAGAATAAAATAACTAAAAAAAAAAAAAAAGTTCATTATTATGAGCAAGTGCTAAAATTAGCGCTGTATCGTCTTAAAACTCTTGACATGCAAAGAGTTAAAATAAAAGCATTTAAAATACCCAAGGGGTGTCTAATTTTATAAAAAATGAATGGTTTGATGGGGTAAATTCGAGTGGCCGGGTTGAAACATAGGGCAAAGGCACAGACTGACCAAAACGGAGAAAAAAAGCACACTTCCCAAATGTGGCAATTTAAATCCCAAACAACCTGACAAACCCATGCATGTGGTGTATTACTGCACTCGGGAGATGTTGTTTAATACATATTGGGGTATTGGTTTCTCACTCTCCTCCCTGCGATCCCCCTGCACCGATCACACTGTGATCTCTATGGAAGTCCCCACAGACTTGCATAGAGCTCACAGCGTATGTGCCTCTGATGAAATTCCGGGCAACGTCAGCAGCGACACGACCCAGAAGGGAATGCGCGAAATGCATTTAAAAATGTAACAGTTTTCAGGCTTTCTTGCCGGAAGCTGTTACATCAGATCGGGCAGCAGAAAGCCGGCAATGCTGGCTTCTGCTGTCGGGGGAGTTCAGACTGTCAAACGATAGCCTGATGTGCCGCTGCAAGAAGGGCAGGACGCACCGGTACGTCCATAGGGGACTGAATGGGATAAAGTGCGTATGGTGGCTGGAGTGTGCCTTTGAGAACAATAGAGAGAATGGTGAGATACAGTGAGAAGGGGGCATGGAGAAAGGGGACAGATAATGAGGAGAAGAGATGGGAAAAAGGATGAGGTAAAGAGAGAGGAGGGGAGAGATAAAGAGAAAGGGCAGAGGAGATAAAGGATTAAAAGTGGTCAAAGAGAAAGAAGAAATATAGTAATAAAAAGAAAAGGGAGATGAGGATGATCAAAGAGAAGGGGAGAGAAAGTTGGGGGTAATGAGAGAGGGGAGAAATTATGAGAAAGCGGGGAGAGTATTTGTATGTTAGGGAAATAATGTCTAAAGGCAAGTAAGCATGTGGATGCAAGGGCACGTGTAAGCTACAATGTCTATGTGTAGGGACAAGCATGGTGTGCATGTATTTATGGGCAGGCATTTGCAAGGGTATGTGTGTGTATTCTGACAGTCTATCCATTACTGTTTTCGTTTTGGGCTTAAACAGTATAAAATAAATAAAGGTTCTGTGTGAGCCAGACAGATTAACACTGACCAAGGTTGTCACTGTGGGTGCAATCAGGTCCTATGTGGGCACTCTGGGTGTAACCTGTTACCTACACCTGCAATTCAGGCTTTCCATGCATTATTTGGTGTACAGTCGTAGACAAACATTTTGAAAATGAAAAAGTCTTCACAAAGTTTGCTGCTTCAGTGTTCTTAGATATTTTTGTCAGATGTTACTATGGTACACTGAAGTATAATTTCAAGCATTTCATAAGTGTCAAAGGCTTTTATTGACAATTACATGAAGTTTATGCAAAGAGTCAATATTTGCAGTGTCGACTCCTCTTTTTCAAGTCCTCCGCAATCCCCCCTGGCATGCAGTCCATTAATTTCTGAGCCACATGTTGTTGTTGTTTGTCCACCTCTTGAGGATTGACCACAAATGGGATTAAGGTCTTCTCCGGATAAGCCTTTTTCCTGGATGCCCCAAACTATCAGAAAGGGAATTTGTCAGAGAAAATGGCTTTACATCAGCCCTCAGCAGCCCAATCCCTGTACCTTTTGAAGGATATCAGTCTGTCCCTGATGTCTTTCCTGGAAAGGTGGCTTCTTTGATGCCCTTCTTGACACCAGACAATCCTCCAACTTTCTTTGCCTCACTGTGCGTCCAGCTGCACTTACACCCGCCTGCTGCCATTCCTAAGCAAACCCAGCGGTGGTGGTTCCCTGCCCCTGCAGCCAAAATCAACTTTAGGAGACAGTTCTGGAGCATGCTGGACTTTCTTGGGGTCCCAGACGCATTTTTCACACCAATTGAAGCAGCAATATCCTTGCTTGTGAAGCCCTTTTCGTGCAAAGCAATGATGACAGCACTTGTTTCCTTGCAGGCAACCATAGCTAACAGAGGAAGAACAATGGCATCAAGCACCCCCCTCTTTTTAAAGCTTCCAGTCTGTTATTCTAACTCAATCAGCATAACAGAGCGATCTCCAGCCTTGTCCATGTCAACACTCTTACCTGTGTTAATTGAGAGAATCACTGCCATGATGTCAGCTGGCCCTTTTGGGGCAGGGCCGAAATGCAGCAGAAATGTTTTTTGTGGGATGAAGTTCATTTTGCTGGCAAAGAGGGGCTTTGCAATTCATCTGATCACTCCTCATAACATTCTGGAGTATGTGCAAATTACCATCATCTAAACGGAGGCAGCATACTTTGTGAAGACCAATACTTGTGTCATTCTCAAAACTTTTGGCCACGATTGTATACCTTAAATGCCGAGTTGCATGATAATGAGTACAAGTAGCATTTCGCTATTTCAAACCCATTTTTTTCCAAATCTGGTCATTCTGCCCCATGTCCTATTTGAAGCCAGCCAGTTTAATTTACCCCCATGAAACCCTATCGTTTTGAATACTAGACACCTGCAGGTATTTCAAAGGGTGGTTTTTAAACACGTTCTATGTACTCATTCTACCACCAGCCTTTGTCAAAGTCCAGGTATAAATTTACAGCTCCTGCTATTAGTCACTTGAAAACACAACAATATGTATTCAGCAACATCTCCTGAGTACATGGATACCACCCATGCATAGGTATGTCAGGTTGGTTGGAACTAAAAGGGCATATTCAGCACATATGCAATTTAGTTTTTGCGAGGTTTATCTATACCTGCAAACATAGAGCTTGCATGTGTTTCTGTGTGTTTATTTGATCTATACCTGACCTATATGGGGGCACAAAAGATAAGTATAGCATAGTCGAGTGGACAAAATGCTTATGAGAGCCAGGAAGCGTTATGTTATGCACAGGGTACGTGAACACCTAAGGTTAGTCCTGCTCCTGTACTTTGTAAGAGAGGACTGGAGACTTAGGTATGAAAAAGGTATGAAAGCCCCACTTGGTGGGATACAATAGGGTGGCAAAATTACATTTTCCCTAAGATGGCAAACACTGTCCCTAAACATAATTTATAAAAGAAATCATGCATCCAAAAAACATTGTGCAGGCAGGAACAGAAAAAATGACCATGGAAACCAGTCACCAATAAGCATTTTACAAGTTTCATTAATTTGAAACTTCATACACAAGTTGAAAAAAAATATTTAAATTAGTTGTGTGAAGCACAATTCTAAATAATCATAACGTGAGTAAAAACAGAGCCCCTATCTGCTACATCGCATATAATAAAAGGTAGAAACCGGATGGTGCCGATACGATGAAACAAAATACTCAAGATGTTGTTTGCGTCTTTTATTGATCGCCTAGCAACAACAGTCAGGGACAAGAGAAGAAACCCTGGCTTGGTTTAAAATGATAAAATAGAGTTTTCCCATGTTGTTGAGATTCTGAAATATTAAGGCAGTATACCAGTTACTTTTATGTAACCAATAACCAAAACAAAAAGATTTATAGATCTATACAAAACCAAGATGAGGTCAACCTATGGTGTAACAAGCATGTCATTCTCACCGCCTCAGTTATCACAGGTTTTTTAATTTTTAAATTTTTTTCCCCCTGTCAACTGAAAATGGTTATTTTTAGATGTTTCACACAAACCCGTGGGATCCTTACATGCGGAAATACACCAATCACTACTGTATTTCATCATTTCAAATTCTAATCTAGTTGTGACACATCACAGATTTACCAGAACATGTCCCGGAACTGAAGTTTTAAAGCGAAACAGGAAAATATGTAATGATTGATATTTTTGTTCCCTTGATCTAAACTATTTGTGTAATGTTTAACCAGACCAGTGCATTACAATGCTCTATTAAGCCTTTTTTTTTTTTTATTAGAAGAGGACCGGTGTTAGGACCTCTCTGTAGTAGCACACCTAGTTAAGAGATCGCCACCCTAAATTTTAAAAGCATCTAATTTGATTATAACATTTTGTCTTAAATACCGTAGTTTAACTGCCTCAAAAATTGTGTTAGGTTCACAGTCAAGGTGCACTACAAATGCTAGCCTGACTAAATAGCTACAAATGAATAACTTATCTATTAATTAAAGCTAACTGGAGTGCCAGCCTGCAAAGAAAACTCCACTCTATTCACATAAATTCTAGTAGAGCATGACACAGCAACCCATCTCTGACTAACAAGACTATCATGGACCCATGCACTCAATTCTTGAGATCAAGTCTGCAGTAGCGATGGACTCAACACAGGGCTTGTAATGAGCATTTGAACTTAACCGATTGTGAGCTTGTTTGAGCAGGGCTTTTACTTACGCGGTGTTTACCCATTATACAATGCTGCTGTGACGGCCCAGGGTTAATAAGTGCCGTCTATAACACGTATTATGACCATCCGGGGTTAAATAAGGCCGTGTCTGACCAAGTACCATTGAACGATGTATCCCCTTCTGTCATAACCCTGGGTTCAAAAGTGCTATTTAATACATTAATAGTCAGGGGTTGTGATTATTACATATATCTATCTATCTGTGTGAATGTCTTATGTGCCTTTTCCCCCCCCTCGTGTGCCGCCCCTGTCCATGTTCCACATGTCCTGCCCACTTACTTTAACCCTTCGTATCCCGGACGCCATCAGCCCCCCTACCACACCATTTCCCTGCTATTAACTCACAGGGGGTGGGGTACGGAGCAGGAACGATTCAGGGAAAAATCCTCCCATAGATGAGCTGCCTTTCTTTTCAGGAGATTCTAATTGCTATATATGTTGTGGAACAAACATAGTGGCATAAACGGCTTAGCTATCACTTGACTACTCCTGTTGAGACCTCCACTTGAATTACTTAGTATTCTTACTTACTATAACCCTTATTGAGTTAATTTACTCTTTAAAAGAACTGAGATTCCTTTTAATGAATAGAAGATATACATGTGCCTTCTAACAATAGGGGGGGAGGAATTGGAGCCAGCATTATATTCACACAAACGGTTAAAAAATATATTATATTGATAACCTTGACCAGAAATTAAAAACGCATATTTCACCTTTTGAAGCAAAAAACAAAATCAGCGCAAAGAAAAAAAGCTATTTTATCATGCTTGCACTTGCTTTGCTAATCCAAGTAACTACCCAAAAACGAATGCATTAGGTCACATTTCCTATCACCTCCCACGATAAGGTGGGGATGTGGTCATGTAAAGGGGAAAAATACATATTAAATAGTAAACTATTATATTAACTAAATAATTATATGGACTTTAGTACATATAATAGCTGAATAGGTTCTCCCCAATGTCCCTCAAAGGGATTTCAAAAAGTACAGGTGGAAAGTTCATTTCAAAGGTGGAGAAAGGTTAGAACAAGAAGTCAATGTAAAATTTGAGAGTCAGAGGGTAAGATATAATGTAAGTAGGTTTTACTTTACAGAGTGTGATAGATAAGTAGAACAGCTGCCAGCTAGAAATGGTAGCAGGTAATACAGTAATGCAATTTAAATATGCATGAGCTATGCATATGATTATCCTCAATGAAGATGAGATTAAGGCCTAATTAAGGTTTAAATCTTGAAAGGAGTAATAAAATGTGCACACTAGAAAGGCAAAATGGTCATCTGCTGTCATAGGTTTCAATGCTCGAAAGAGGTGTGTTACTTTCCATACTGGATTTAGGAATCTTCCTGCAGAACAAAAAGTATAGTTCCAAGTATCCTACTAATTAATATTATTCCTGATTTAAGTAATCAAGAGTGAACAGTACATGTATAAATGATACCAAATTACCCTTTACCATTAATATCAAAGTGTGGTTTACAGAGGTAGTAAAGTTTATTTGAGGCAACTGCCAAATAGACTTTAAACACTTACTGACCCCTAAAGGGTGTTTCTGTAACAGCATGCAAACATCTAATCTCCAATAAGCGAATAATTTAAATTTTCCCTTTTGGCTGTAGGCAGTGTGTTCAACAATGGAAATACATACCCGAGACTGAAAATCTTATAAAACAGCACTTTCCTATAATAAATACATTTTTAAAAAGTACATTTTATTTTTTGCTTCCAAAAATGTGACATCTCTAATCATTACTGCTTTTGTAATTCAAGATAATTTCTCAAATGTTCACTTTTTGGAACACAAGATGGTGAGTGTTAAATTTGCAAACATATCCTACCAGACTAACTGAATATCAATACATACATACATGTATATATTTTTTAAAGTTTCATGATACAGACATACTGTGCTATAATTTGTTTCCCTGTTTCGCACAATAGTATGTTAAAGAATCTGATTTTAAAATGTTTTACTTTGATGGTGTGAGGTGATTAATGGCCTATTTGCAAGTAGCAGAAATTTAGGTAGGCTTACCCGGAATGTCTAGGCAACAACTATTCACATTGATATAATTTTGCTGTGTACTCGGGAGTCTGAAGAGAGACTCATTGGGTCAGGGTTACTGGTTAATTTTTTGCTTTAAGCAACGAGAACATGCCTCAAGTTGTGAAACTGAGTTCTTCTGAATATTCTCTGAAAAGCATTTACGGCTAGTGTTCAGCCATAAGCGGATGACTCCCATAACCAAAGGCAAATTTTAGACACAAAGCCGTTTCTTCAGTCTATTTTTTTTTTTAGTCCTTTAACATCAAGGACTAAGTGTTAATTTATATTGCTTTGAAAAAGATTGAGTGATTGTGGGAGTAAAATATATATGATACTGCTTCACTTCATAGCATACATACATGGACATAATCCCTTGAATGAGGAATTGTATTTGCGTTAGAAGAAAAAAAATAGAAATGCTAGAATTTTTACCTTGTTCATTTTTAAAATTTCTCTTTAAATTAAACCTTTGCCCCTTTTAAAACAGAAATTTATATATATCACCACCATAGGCAGAATACAAGTTAGAAGCTATATAGTGCCTTTGTCAAGCAAAGACCATCCCAAAAGGCTGACATTTACATACTTCTTGTATAATGAACCCTTTAAGAGTACACTTGTTGTATACATGGTGATATACCCACATAAGATTGTCAACCAATAAGATTGCGCTCTGCTGAGCATAATTGTTTATTTTGTATTAACTTCAACCAAAATGATTCCAAGCAAACAAGAAAAAAAATAGAGTCCTACGTTCAAAACAGCAACTCTGAACAGGATAAGACCTTTATCAGCACCATATGATCAATTCAGCCCCCAACAAACCACACACGATCATATTTGGCTAACATTTTGCATTTATCCCTCTTTCTTCCTATAACATACTCTGAATTTGGATACTTTGGCTGACTTTAGTAGAAAAGGTGACCCAGGGAATGCAAAACCGAGGTTAAAAATAAAAAGTAAATCCCCCCCGCAAAACTAGTAGACTTATGCCAACTTTCATCAATTTCATCCCTTTTGATCCCCGTTCTACCACCTCTGCTTTTTTCCAACTTCATTATGTTTTGTTTGTTAGTAGCCCCGATTGTTCTCTACGGATGAATAAAAAAACCTGCCAATTCTTAAAATTATTTGATCAATGACCAATTCAACTGGCTTCAAAATTTGTTTGTAATGAAAAGCGCTACAAAATAAATTTTACAGCTCATATGCTGATACAGAATAATCTTACTGTACTTAAGGTATGATAACACAATATTTAGGGAAAAAGACTTCAAAAATCAAGGCTACTTCTCATGCAGTCGGTTGGTTCACTAACTTTTGAAACTCAAATTTCACCTTGCCAAAAACTGCACACAAGCCCTAGAAGGTACCTGGTCACTTAGTTTTAATGGTGGACATTAACAGTAGGAGATGATCGGCAGATGTCATACACTGACTAACAGTAGAACTAATTAATCACCGGATAACCCAGTGACTGAGTAATTATTGGACAGAAATTCTGAAATAATAAATCAGGATAGGCCATACAAGTTTATATTATGGGGCTTGAAAAATCTTACAAAATCACATGGCAGTCATTCTGTAGAATACACAAAGGGAAGAAGCCCACATACAGGGCACTTCAAAAACTGGAAAGAAAGCATCTGGGGAGGTGTACAATGTTCATTTCTGCCACCAATCATTTACATCTTTTTGACAGCTACAGTACAAAATGGCAAACTGTATCATTTCACACTTGCCAACATCAAGCCAGTGAAAACTGTGTCAGTAGTCTCTCCACCACCACTGCTTATTTTGCAAGCTGAGGTGGGATAAACCTTGAGGGAAGTGGGAGGCTAAGAAAGGAAGAAGAAAAAAAAAAGTGGTGAGGAGACAACAAAAAGGGAGCCTGTTTGCGTTGACCTTTGGCACCTTTAGGGGCAGGTTTCTAAATGCAAGATTGCACCACAGACAGGTTTGTCAATGAATGATCCAATTGGCTGATCATGTCTTGGGGCTCTTGCCAAACATCAAAGAGATCAGATGTCCATTTCAAATTGAGCGTCATCTCCTAGGAAACAGAATACAGATATGAGAACTACATAGAGGGGAAAAAATGTGTAATGAAACTTAAATCACTGCCCATTTAGGGTTAATAGGGGAGACAGTCCAGATATTCTGCTTCAGTGTAATCACTTCCATTGCTTTTTTCTTTCAAAGGGTTCCTCATGGAACAAATAACTGCTGTGCAGTAAATTAACACAATCAGAACCTGTTTACATTGTGCCTAAGCAGCATATGTAGTTGAGTGGTGACTCTCTAGGGACTGTGTTCAGCACAACGTTATCATTGGCATGGAACTTCCGAAACGTGAAGGAGTGAAGTATAATGGGTTAATGTTTTGATGGAACACTTAAAATTGAGGGGTCAATTTGCCATCATTCATGCCCATGCACCCCCCCCAAAAAAAAAAAAAAATCCTACCAATTGTTGACTTTCTGTCGTGATTGTTTAAGTTGTTAGTTTCTACTTTAGCTTCTTCTACGGCCGTATTGGGGCTGGTCACTCCAGGAATATCTGGCAGGCGGCGGGGTGGAGTCTGCGCCAAAGGAGAATTACGACGGTCCAAAAGAAATTTACGATCATAAATTATCCTGGTACCTTAAACAAGAAAACAAAATATATTTAAATATTTAGTCTACATGGTTAAAATGGAAATTCATCGACAAGGACAGAATTCAAACCTCAGGTGCCTATAAGCAAAGATTAATCTCTATATGACAGAGTTTTTTTTTTTTTTTTACCCTATTTAGCCAATATGGAGGTTGCTCAACAAAGACACCTTAGGTGACCATGGGTTTTATCCCACCATAGTTACCTATGCTTTATGGGTAATCGTTATCAAATTTTCGCTGATCAAGATTTTCCTTTTCCGTGTTTAGCGTAGACCCACACAAGTTCTATATTGTTTTTTTATTGGGACAGGTAAGACTTTCCCAATACCACTTTTTATTTATAGTCTGTCATTTAGTATGAAAACTAAGGAAAAAAACAAATGAATATTTTTGCAATTTTACTTTGTATTTCAGAGGTAGACTTGGTTGTGTGCTTTGGTTCATTGCCCTGCTGCATAACCCAATTGCGCTTGAGCTTTAAATCAGGAAATTATGGGTAAACGTTCTCCTTCAGGATTTTCTGACAGAGAGCAGAATTCATGGTTCCATCAAATATGGCATGTCGCCCAGGTCACGCAGCATCCCCAGACCATCACTTTGCTGGACTGATTGTACGATTGAAATTTGAGGAGTGACCATCGAGGAGAACGAACAGTCAGGGGTCACTGAAATAGTTATGCATTATAGGTCTGATTCAGATCCGGCCCAACATTTACAAGCCCGGTAAGCATTCTGACAACTCATTCTAACTCAACATATGCTGATGGAACCATTAATCATGGCATATAGAAGCAGCCCAATATGTTGCCAGTTCTGACCTTCATCCTCTTAAGGCCAATAAATAATGTTCAGCATTTACAATGTGCCTTTAATCATAAATATCCCCATTTCATTTAGTATACCACAAACAAATTAGATACACACTCACCAAGACCAGCAAGTTTTGTATCCAAACCATATATTGTATTTAACCCCTTAATGACAATTGCGGGCTCTGGCACGTCATGCACTAACATCCGGTTAGTGACAATTGATGTGCCAGGACTTGAAGTGATCTACATTTGCTTTCTGCACCTAAATGGTGTTGCTGCAATGACTCGATGTCGAGGCATTCAGCAACACTGAGATCAGCATCATGGGCCATAATGTTGCTTAAATTAATCCTGGTTCTGATAGAAAGGCGTTAGAACACCGGGCAGTCAAGACGAAAGAACTGGATCACAGAGCAATATAAGAAGGTGGCATGGTCTGATAATTTGTTTTCTTTTACAACATGTGGATGTTGATCCAGATCCCCATTCTCTGGCAGCCAGTGAACGTCTACGTGCAACCTCCGCTGCTGCACGGCACTTGCTAGGGCTTTTATGACCGAGCGCCGGAGGGACATGACCTTCCGGTGCTCCATCATCGTAGCCCCAGTGCAAGCGCCGGGCAGCACACCCAACCAGTCTGTGGAGGAGGAGCATAACTACATTTACTGAATAAGCTGTAATTTTATTTCAAGCGTGATACTTTTATATACACCGGCAGGGAAAACGTCTCGCTGATTAGAGATGTAAAATTTCCCGAAATTTTGAAGCCATGCCCCCCCCCCCAGAAATTTTGAAGCCAAGCCCCCCCCCAGAAAATTAAAGTTTTCAGAAAAATTGGAGAAAAAAAAAATAATGTAAAATTATTTTACACTGGGAACATGAAATGCAGTGTATATAAAAGTATCATGCTTGACATAAAAGTACAGCTAATTCAGTAAATAAACTAAGTTTGCTTTTGAAAACTATTTTTGTTGCAAATGGTCTATATATATGTAAAGAACATTTCAGCCCCTCCTTTCCCTCAAATGCAACAAAATAAATGAGGAAGCCATCAACACAAAAGATCTCCACTTCTCCCAATCCAATTCATGTAGAAGGATGAATACACATTGTAAAAGATATTCCACACTCAATTGTTTCATCTTTTTCAGAAAAAACACCCCCCCTTCCCATCTCTAACCAAATGCCTCTATGGAGGCTACAGAAAGGCTTAACAAGGCATCTTGCATATATACCATAAAATCTCTTAGGGCAGGATCCTGAAAAAAACGCTATCTAGAAAACCGGTCTAACCTCATCAGTCAGTAAAACATTAAGCGCATACCCCCAAGTCTCAAAGCCATAGAGGAATCAGACTCTGGGGTCACAGCACCTACCGTATTCATCGTAATGATGATATTAGCCCCTTCAAGACTGGTACTTCCTGATCAAAGGTCACTGGCAGACCGGGACGTACCAGGTACGTCATCGATGATGCGCGATCCAGCGTCACTATGAACGCTGGGATCGCGAGGAGCGGCTGCTACTGACCACTGGGTGTCCGTAGCAGCCACTCCCCCTCAATTCCGTGCACGTGATCGAATTTAAATATTTTTTTTTAAAAACTGCGGTCTTCAAGGGAAGACGCAGTATGCAAACGTCGGTCCTGAAGGGGTTAATATGGTTAGGTTTTAATAGTGCACTCATAACATGAAGTTATTCTGTGCACCGACATTCTTCTGTGCCAAGAATGAACATGGCAGGAGAGGGTTTTTAACATGACCTAAGCTATAAGAACGGGTCACCTCAGAGACATAGATAGGGTATGTTTGATACCTATATGTTATCATGGGGAAGTGATCACCCAAGAGTTATTCATTTATAAGTTGCCGACATTTTGAAATATCAGGCAAGACGTTATCTGGTTTTAAAGACATATGTGATTAAGAGTGTGGACTACACATTCCCCTCCAATGTGACACCAAATGGGCTGTGCACTAGGCCAAAAAAAAATATATATATTCTTCTATCACTTTTGACAAGGGACTAACATCTGCAGAATCCAACATATTTTACTTTGGTATAGTATAGGTTTTCTGTGTTTATTTTAATATTGTTCGTATTCCTTTTTTATGTCCTCTTCCAATTGTTTTTGTAGAAAAGCACCGGGACCATTTTATCCACATTAAACATAATATTTTCTGTCTGTGGTCAATTTTTGAACTCAGCTTTTGTGGATACAGGGATGCACAATTTGTATCGCCTGACACCCAGGACATGCAGTTCTGGGTGCCGGGCAGGTGGTTTTTCGTTTCATGTAGCCCAGCTGTGGGTAAGCAGCATGGCTAGGATCCAGATCCCCCACAGCTCTTCAGGGGACCTGGATCCTCCTCTTTGGCAGCCAGTACGTCTGTGCAATGTGCGCAGACGACCTCCGCTACTGCCCTACGCTTCTGCCGGGGCTTCTATAGAGGAGCACCGGCACGACATTACCTTCTGGTGCTCCGTTAAAGGAGCTCCTGAGGAAGTGCCGGCCAGCAGCAGCGGAGGTTGTCTGCGCGCATTGCACAGATGTGCATTGGCTGCCCACACTAGATACCAGGGAGTCTGGAGCACGGTGGCAAATAAAAGGAAATAAAAACAAATACATTTTTCTCAGTTTTATATTTTACATGTGGATATTTACTAGTAAAACTTTAGATATTAAAACCAAATTTAAGAAATCTTGTGTTGGGGTTCTTGTAAAATCTAGCTTTTATTATTACAGTACAGTGACAATATTTTTTTTATTCTGCTGTTCATTTTTAACACCCAGTGTGTTCATTAAAACAAAAAAAAAAACGGAATATTTTTTAGCTGTTAAATCGAAAAGATAATCCGCCAACTAATTGATTATGAAAATAGTTAGTTGCAGCCCTATGTATTTCCTCCAGTTAGTGGCATATCATACTGAACCCCCTTCCCCCACGCTGTGTTGTGGCTGCGCCGGATACGATATTTCATATCCGTCACAATGTCCTCACGTAGCCTTATTTGTTTCTGGCCATGTGCACCAGAGCTTGGAGGAGGAGGTAGTCTGGGGAGCAGATCTTCTGCATTTTAGTGGATGTGAGGAGAAACTTATGAAGTGTCCCCAGGATGATGGGCTGTTATGCTGGATGACATGGAGTTATTAATGTAATTAACATTATTTAGCTGTTAATACAAAGTATCACATTACACCAGCTTTGATTCAAATTATTTTTTTGTATCAGGACAAAGATTGTCATGAGGGACAAGTAGATTGGCCTACCATTTTAGTCCCTGGGATAGTAGATTTTATAACTTTTTGGCTAAATTGGGTTTGTATAAAATTACATTAGTTCATGGAAATGCCAAAGCATCCTTAGGTAGTTTTAATAGAACTTGATGGTGGCTGCGAGTAACATTTAGGCCCATAGGGTGAACATGTCTGAGTTACAGTGAAGTTTCTTTAGTCTGTACAGAGATTATGACAAGAGCATACATCCCTAACGTCACGGTAGGCAGACAGACAGAGGCACTGTTCCCATGCCAAACACGTTAACCATCTTGGCCTTCCTGATCTAGATAAATGATCGTGCTGCAGACAGGTGTCTTTCCCAGCCAACACCTCTATGGTATACATGACTCAAAATGGTCTATTCTTGCTTGGCCCTAGCAGCATTTATGCCAGTTTCTCTATCTTAATTGTGATTCAAAAATTTAAGAAAGTTAATTTAAAATGCTATAGGGTGACACTACTACAGGGGCTAAAAACATGATGTACAAATTAAGACAACTTTTGTTGTAGCTCACCTAATAAGGCTGAAAAACAACTTGAAAGAGATCACGTGTATGCAAGCTCTCTAGGCAACAAATATAGTTTGAGCTGTGCCCAATGAGCCTAAAAGTGGAAATGATTTTAAAGCTAAACATGAAATATTTCTTTAATGGAAAATCATTTCTGATTAACTAGTTAACTGTTTGCACTGGATTTGGGTCATGGTTTTATCGGCAGTTCACACAACATAATATTTCAGACTTCATTCTGTATCCTAGCTGTGAAAAGCAAATCATGATTTTGCACATACCCACTCTACAGCGCTGTGGAATATGATGGAACTACGAAAATAGTCTTGCGGTCCATTAATAGAAGAAGATGTGTGTGGGAAACAAAATTCTTACCTGAGAATTTATTTTCCTTGCCATGGCGCTTTAGCTTGACTGGTATATGTTCAGCCAAATTTTCTGTCACGTGATAAACTTACCAAAAGTCAGCTCCAGCAATGGCTCAGCAAGTGTTCAGGGTAGCCTTATGAGACTCTCCCATGCACATGTGCACAAAGCGCTCCTACTGATGTCAAGGCTGCGGCGCAAAACTTTGGACCATGGCATTATGTTTTCCTCTCTAGTTCCTGACAAACTTAAGTTGATTCTTCACTGTTCCTCCATTGTGGTCATCGGCCTTGGCAATCTCATTTTAGGAGAATATACTATTCAGGAACAGAACAAGAATTATCTCAGGTGCCACAGCCCATGTGAACAAGACATGTTTATATGAGCTAATGGCAGGTAGCCCTTTGTAGTGGCATTAAAAGGACACACATAATCAGTGCTGGCAAATATGACCCATGAAAGGGCATACCATATTTATCGGCATATAACCCCACCTGCGTGTTATACGCCGATGAATCCAAGAGCTGCACGATTTGCAACCATGTCTCCCTCTCTTCCGGTCCGGGCAGGGGTGCGTGTTATACCCCAGTGTGTGGTATGCGCCGATAAATACGGTACTAACAAAAGCACCACATTAGAGAGTGTATGGATGATCAATGGAGAAGGCATATTTGTAGTAAACATTTACATATTTACGAATAGGTTTGTGCACACTTTTCTACCAGGAAAGGGCTGTGTCCACATAAGTGGCACTTGAACAATGTCCACCACCAGGACATGGCTGTACTCACCTTTGAGAATAATTGCTCTGATAAACCATATGATAATACCAAGTTCTATGTATTCACATGGCTACATATACATTGTTATGGAATGTATTTGTATTGCAAGCTGCAATTTAAACTATGATAAGTCAGGAAATGCCAAACCCAAGATAGTCCATGTGTCTTGCCACCTAATTAAATGTAAAAAAAAAAAAAGACATTACAGCCTTCCTCAATGGTTTCTAACATTTTCAAAGTGTTCCCGTGAACACAGTAAAGTGTGTGGCAGAGCACACAGGCATTAAGAGTGACTCAGTGACAGTACAAAAGTAAGCCATGAGGAATGTAGACAAATATTTAAGTGGGATACTCAGATAACATATGCACTACTTGCGTATGGAGCAAACAGTACTAGGATATATTAAGTATATTATATTGAAGTATATCCCTTTGTTTATAACATAAAAAGTAAATCTGCACAAGAGGTTTTATAAAAAGATTTCAGTATTCTGCAAACAAAGGCTGTTGAGACCATTTACATACAAGGTTCAAATATCATATCTCTATATTAACGCTTATAAAGCACAACTGTGTTGTCTTTTATCCATGTGTGTATTTATGAGAATTAAACATTTCTACAGCTGCAAGGACAAGGCCAATAACGTGTTTGCAGTAGAAGGGGTGTTATCACTAAGACAGCCAAGAATACTGTGACTTCGTTGAACAGCAGCAATAGATTCTTAGAAACAGGCCCCACGCAGGCCAAAACCTCCCTTCCAAGATTGCCTCACAAATGCTTCCCATGAATGTGTGCACTAGGCCTGCTAAAAAAGGTCTGTTTATTAAAGAAGATATGGAATCATGCCACCTAGCCTCCTCCCCCTTCTTTTCTCTCCCTATTGTGCAAGAGTCATGGGGCTGTCCTGGCTTCCCTAACCTTGTTTACAATTTCAAGTATTCCTGGAGGCATGGCAGAGGTTGGCTGGCAAAGGCTTTTTCTCACATATGGGATACGGAGATGAGATGTTTACAAACACTTGAGTATGAGACCACAATCCTGTCCTTATTTACCACCAGCAAGACTCGGTTTTAAGATAACCTTGCATGAGCACAAGTGGGATCCTCCAGTAACCTTGTGGCAGGCAGTATGGGGGCATGAACATAAGTCTGGTAAACTCTATAGTGAGGTATGTACTTCCTGTAGAACATCAATTAGCGGTGCTTTAATTATTGATTGCATCATCAAGCTGAACACAGGAAAAAAAAAAAAATACATTTTAATACTGACAAACTAGGGTCTTGCTAAAACCCTCTACGATTTAATGCATGTGCAACATGAAACCACTAGTACTATGTAACAGTAACAATATAACTGCAGAGCCTTCCTTAAATTGTAGTAAGGTTTGCTACTGACAGCTAAATTAAGCTCGACCCCTCCCCCACTTGTGTTATTATGCAAACATACAGAGCAGTTATGAGAGGTTATATATGGGCAGTACAGTATGCAGACACTTAATGCGTATCATGGAGTTCAGCAGGCACGTGATGGCCTAGCCCCGGGGCTCTGCATTAAGCAGCACGCGTGCAAGCGATGCACACCAGGGCTGGGCAACATGCGGCCTCCCAGCTGTTGCCGGATTCCCACGTTGCCTGCGGCTGGCTGAGAGTGATGTCAGTTACCGTCCAAACCAAAGGGCCGCATACTACCTAAACTCAATGCTTACAAAAATCAGACACTGCATATGGTAATTGTTATACAGTATGCAGGGGTAGGTAGGCATGTTGTTGCAATATTGCTGCCTTTGCACGTTTGAAACTGTCCGTATCGCGAACACCCAAGTGCCAGACCGCGTGGGAGCACGCGGGGTCACCACATGCATGCACCCAAATGCACCCAGCATAATCGCCGTTCATTTCAGTATGAAGCACACGATTAATCAAATAAAAAAAACATTCCTACGAGCCCGCTCTGCAAAGCTTGTTTGCAAAAAAACAAGAGAGAGTTGGGGGGAAAACGTAGGCCGCATCCACAACTTACCTCCAGGGGTAGTAGAGAAGAGGGTGCCCCCAGGGGTAGTGCAATAATCATGAGGTAGCTGAGATGAGTCGCTAATGGGGATAGTCCTGGTAGGGATGGCCCGGCTCTGGCTATGCTGGTGTCCGGTTGACATGTTCCTGGCCTGGAGTATGACTGTGTGTAAGGTAGGGAGGGGAAGAAGAAAAAAAGCAAGATAGAGACACAGAGCAAGGACTGGGAGGAGCCGGCTGAGGTAGAGGGTGGAAGTTGGCGGAGGATTGGCTGATGCTTCCTTTATTTTTTTCCCTTCCTCTTTTCTCCGTTTTTGTTTTTCTCCTCCGCCCTTCAAGCTCGGTCCCTGTGCCAGGAAACAGGACTCGGCAAGAGACGGAGCCCGGAAATGAAGTCAGGAGCTGCTTATTAACCCCTGAGATGCTGTACCCGGGTTGATTCAACAGGCGCAGAGAGCGCTATACTAGAGACCAGGGTTAAGGGTTGTGTTATCACAATATCACGTGTGTGACAGTGTTAGGTGTTATGAGTACCTGATGAGGGTGATCATCTCCTAATAGGACGATTATAGGATCATATACCCGGTATATCAAAGATCGCCATGTTCCCCATGAAGTGTTTCTGAACCATCTTAAGCGCTAAGTCTACTTTTACAGTAACTCCGAAAGTCCTAAAATATATAACGGCCATAAAATTTAGCAGCCTTGTTTTGACATTTTTAAGATCACTCTATTATCTTATCTTTCGCTTTACATACTATAAAATATTAAGGACGCTTATCGTCATTTTTGTAAATATTCCCACCTGCCGTTAAAAATGGCTAACCAACGTGAGAACTATTGTTTTTACAAGTAAATTTCTTTTAATGTTAAAAAATCTGGTAATTTTATAGCATACACCCTAATGAGGGATAACGGTGTTATGGCAGCACTTTGAGCTGGAGGGAGTTCAGTCCAAGTCCAAGTTCAGTCCAATGTTGTTTTAACAGGGCCAATTTACACTTTCCAATAAAATGGATAGTTTCCAGAACAACTATTCTAACAGACAGGAGGAGGGTTGTCTTAAAGGAATGTAGCTGTATGACCAAAAGTATGTTGACACCCCTCCTAATTATTCAATTTAAGCCACACCCATTGGAAATAGGCGCATAAACTAAAGCACATAGGAATGCGGTCTCCATAGACAGACATTAGCAGTGGAAGGGGTTATATTAAAGAGCTTAGTGACTTTAACTCCTTAAAACTTTAATGCCATCATGGAAAAAAGTGTCCCAAAAACCTATCATGATAGCATAAAAGCCACAAAGAAAGTAGCTTCAAAGTTGTTGAGAAAGGGCCCTTCTGACCTGGACTGGGCCAGTCCAGGTTCAGAAGGGCCCTTTCTAAACAATTCTGCCCCATAGTGTCACAGTTAAATCGAGGCTGCCAGCACTGTGTGCGAGCAGCGGACCAAGCTCTGCAGGGGAGGTTGAGGGTATACTGTATTGGCCCGATTATAGGCCCCACCCTTATAGTTTGGTGCGTTTTTAAAGAAAATTGTATTTATTTACACACTCCTATCATGCAAAGTCAGCCAGTACATGCTGGAATCTAGAAATGCCTGGGCATGATAGGAGTGTGATTGCTGTTAGCAATCATATATAATATTGTTATTGATTTTTTTTAGTGTGTTACTTATTTTTAATAAAAGTGTGGTTAACACACCAAAATTGGACAAAAAAACAACAACATTATATATATATAAATATACGATTGCTAACATATATCGGTTTTGGCCAAGTGAATGCTGAATTTTCGCTTTCGGTCCAGAATTCTCATTTCAGTGCATCCCTAATTTTAAGCCCCCCCCTTAATTCATAATGCACCTTACTTAAGCTCGTTTGAGCAGGGCCCTCCTCACCTCTTGTTTCTGTAAGTTAAATTGTCATGTTACATACTACTTGTATGTCCTGTCTACCCATTGTAAAGCTCTATGGAATTTGATGGAGCTATATTAAACAATAAATATGCCACTCTGCCCCCTGATATGCTTTATACCCCCAGATATGCCACTCTTCCTCTCCCTCTCCCTCTCCTATGCATCCCTGGACTTGCTCCCTGTGCTCCAGAATCCCTCCTTTCTAGGGGGGCAGCCAGTGGACGTCTGCATGATGTGCATGGACAACCTCTGCTGCTGCCCGCCACGTCCACTGGGGCTTCTATGATGGAGCACCAGAAGGTCATGTCTCCTCCGGCATGACATGACCTTCTGATGCTTTGTCATAGAAGCCCCAGCGGAAGTAGTGGGCAGCAGTGGAGGTTGTGCATCGCTCGTCCACCGGCTGCCAGAGAGGAGAATCCAGCGCTAAACTGAAGGTTCCTGTTGTTACATAGTGTTTCATTATTATCTTAGGGTTGATGTACGACTATGGCTGATCCATCATATTTTTAGAGATGGTTCTAGGGTAACATTAGCTAACTGTTGGTTTGAGCTGTGCTGGTCTCGGATTGAGTGACACTGGTTAAAGTGATTGATGATACTTCTATATAGGGCTGAAACAACTAATCGATAAAATCAAATACTCTGAAAAACTCCTCTCCTTATATAATTCGACCTCAAACAGAGATCGGATAATAACACTAGAATCCAGATCCCCCGCAACGCTGCAGGGGACCTGGATTACACTCACTGTCAAACGGTGGGTGTCCGTGCGATGCGCACAGACAACTTCCGCCTCTCCCCTTCACTTCAGCTGAGGCTTCTATGAAGCTGCAGTGAAAGTGCCTGTCAGCAACGGAGGTTCACAAAACACCAGGGAGTCGGGAGAGAGGCAGAGCGGTATATGGGAGGGGAGAGGAGGCAGAGGGGTGTATGGGAGCCACTCTGCCTCCTCCCCCTCTCATACACCACTCTGCCTCTCTACCCGACTACCTGGTGTCTTGTGAACCTCCGTTGCTGACAGGAGGCAAAGTGGTGTATGGGAGGGGGAGAGAGGCAGAGTGATGTATTGGAGGGGGGAGGAGGCAGAGTGGTGTATGAGAGGGGGGAGGAAGCAGAGTCGTGTATGGGAGGGGGAGGAGGCAGAGTGCTGTATGGGGAGGGGGAGGAGGCAGAGTGGTGTATGGGGAGGGGGGAGGAGGCAGAGTGGTGTATGGGGAGGGGGGAGGAGGCAGAGTGGTGTATGGGGAGGAGGCAGAGTGGTGTATGGGAGGGGGGAGGAGGCAGAGTGGTGTATGGGTGGGTTATAGTGGTGTATGGGGGGGTATAATGAATTTCAGGGTAGCAGAGTGGTGTATGGGTATGTAATGAATTTCAGGGAGGCAGAGTGGTGTATAGGGGGAGGTAGCGTGGTGGATAGGGGTATAATGAATTTCAGAGTGGCATATCTGGAGGAGGCAGAGTGGTGAATCAGGGAGTATAATGAATTTCAGGGTGGTGTAGGGCATTTATGGGGGGCGGAGTGGCATATCAGGGTGCACAGTGGCATTTAGGGAGGTATAAGGCATAAATGGGGCCGAGTGGCCTATTGGAAGTTATAAGGCATATCAGGGGGCACAGTGGCATATAGGGGGTATAAGGCATATCGATATTAGGCATATCAGGGGGGCATAAGACATCAGGGGGTAAAAGGTATATCAGGGGGTTCAGTTGCATATCACTGGCATATAAGGAGTATAAGGCATATTGGGGGCACAGTGGCATATCAGGGGGCACAGTGGAATCTCTGGCATATAGGAGGTATAAGACATATCTGGGGGCAGAGTGGCAAGCTAAGAAAAATAGTTAACATGAATTAATATTTACTAATAACTTAAAACCTAGTTTGAGAAACACTGTGTTTGGGTTCTTGTAGCTTTTATTATTATGTCAGTAAAATAAGAAGGTGAATAGAGAAATGCCATTGTGATAAAGAGATGAAAGTGTAAATTGTAAGTCTTTTTATTACATTATTTTAAATTAAAAAAATTGCATTTTTTATCCGATTAATCGAAAAAATAATCGGCCAACTAATCGATTATTAAAATAATCGTTAGTTGCAGCCCTACTTGTACATACCCAGGACTTCAGGAGTCCAAATCAGGGCACTTGGTGTGGGGGATATGACAAGAGGGCAAAATGCAAGGTCACCCACCTTAACTTTACCAAGACTGTTGGGAGGTATGCACTTGTAAATTATCCTAGAATTTTATTGTGCCAGCAGATTCTTAAATTCTATATGTATCTGTAATCAATGAAAAGCACTTGGTGCGCATTGTCACACACTGGGTAAGCTGGTTAGCGAGGGGCCTTGGTGCAGGGATAGTGTTGTCTGTTTATAAACTGTGATTCATGGTCCAAGGTAGACAGGCACACAGCAGACAGAAGAGCAGGACTGGAACTGGCAAGGCTGATGCTGAAATAGAAGCCCACCGGCAGGGCACACGACTGGAAGCTCAATGGCAGAGCACATGACTGGACACGCTGCTGAAAGATCTCAGGCAGGGCTGAAGGCAGGAACAGGGCCAGGGCAAAACGGTCCTATTACTACAATGCCAAGGCCCAGTTCGCAGGAAGCTACAGGCCTTTATACTGTAGGGTAGCAGGTAACGTGGCCAGGTGGCATCTTTAGGAGGAGAGCAGAAAGAGAGGCAGAGCGGTCACTAGAGGCTTAACTAGGAACAGTCCAAAAACCTGAATGCCCAATACAGGAGCCAGGAAAGCAGGGCAGTATGTCACACGCATGTTCTTCAGCCCTAAAACACCTGGGGTTAAGCCCCAAGCTAAGATAAGTGGAACTTAGACAATCTCAACAGTGAGGAGGCTCAGGTGTAGGCAGGTGAAGTTTGGCACTGAGTGTTATAGGCAAAGCAGCAACACAGCCAGATACCTATATAGGTAAACAGTATAAGGCAGGAGGGATGGTCCGACCCAGGTGGGTTCAATACTCAAAACAGATAGCCATACATGCTTGAGTTCACTTCACAAAACAGCTAGTCAGACAAGCCAGGTATGGTACACAGGTAGCAGAATCACTAGGCAGGAGAGTAGTCAGGCAATTCAAGGGTCAAAATCAGCAAAAAAAAAACGGCACTCAGCCTCCCTGCCTCATGTCATGCATCACAGGTGCACCTCAGTATTTCCCTGCCTGTGGGACTTGACATTATTCCCCCTTTGAGGGCTGAAATTTCCCAGGATTTTCAGGATAGTCAGCATTTTCAGCAGAGCTGGGACATACGCAGATCACTGAAAGGGACCTATGACCTTTCTCCTGGATCATATCTCTTACTGTGTACTAGGTAGTAAAACACATTTTTGTCCTTCTTGGAATCCAGGCTGGCCTCATAGGAAGAGGAGTTGACTTGGCATATTTATTACAGGTAAGGGGCTTGAGTAAAGTGATGTGAAACACACAAGGTGTCCGAAGGAAGGAAGGTACATGGTTACAGTAGAGGGGCCAGTATAACAAGGAGAGAGCTTCATGGAAGGAACTTTTAGTTGTTGTTTTTGGTTGACAGACACACTCTATCACTCCTAATGTATGAATGAGCCAATCTAACCTGACGATTATCCTGCCACTCCTATCCCAGAGGACTGGTAACAGGGACACATAATGGTCTACCGCAGAGACTGGGGTTTTGTGAAAGTGACACGTCAAATATGAGGGATGTTAACCAAAGTTGCTGAAGAATGGAGAGATTTTCAAAGATTGATGAGCGGTGTTATTTCTGGCCAATGCAGACCAAGGAAGGAGTGTCCAGTCAGCTCGGTGTTCCCTTACGAACAGCCGGAGAAACTGTTCCAATGACTTGTTGGTCCTCTGTATGATCCCACCCCTCTTTGACCATGAAGATGGATGATTTCCTTGACTGAAAGAAGCACCAACCTCGGAGGGGAGGGTAGCTTAGAAAGGGGAACTGTCAGGACCTGGGCAAGCAGGTTGGATAGGAGCCAAGTTGCAGGTGATAACAAGGGCTCTGTCTGTACCCCACAATGCATCATGACTGGTAGGTAGGAGCAGACTTCTGATAGGGGACCATGGAGTGGAACTCCTCAGACAAGAAACACGGCAGGCAGGGCAAGCCGGGTCAATACGAGGAGATCACAAGAACAAAAGCCAAATAGAAAGCAGAGAGCAAGGTCAGGACAAGCCAAGTCAGCACCAGGAGATCACAAGAGCCAAATCAGAAGCCAAGATTGAGGTCAGGACAAGCCGAGTCAAAATGGGTAGAATCCAACAGAGAATTGCTAGGATCAGCACAGAACCAGGAAGCAGAGAAACAGCAAAGCTGAAAACACTTCAATGCAAAGGCCCAGGCTGAAGGGCAGAGCCTGTATATAAGTGCAAGGCTACACTGGGGTAACATGGCTCAGCTGTATCATGTAATTAGAAATGGGTGCTCCTGAGAGGGAAGGGTGGCCACTAGTGGCTGCAGGTAAAAACAACAATATATAAATATTGCATAGTCCAGGCTGGCAGAGTGGAACCGTGACAGGAACAAAATGAGAAACTTTAATAAAATGGCTCACCACGACCAATATAACAGTATTTCCCTCTAAAGAGGGAAGGTCAACAATCAAATCCATAGCCAAAAGGGTCCAGGGACAAGGAGGAATGAGGAAAAAGGTGAAGAAGTATGGCAGGTAGAGAATGGGAGGCTTTACTGGTAGCACAGGGGAAACAAGCAGCAATGGCCTTGGTACAAACAGCTTTAATCTCATGCCCATTTTCAGTTTGCTTTTTGTGAAACACGTCCTGATGCTCTCTAAATACACAGCATTGAGGAAGATGTAAAAGAGGAAACAGACTTTGATTTGACTAAAACTTTCTGTAGGCAGTGCGAAACACAGGAATGACCTCAGTTGATGGAGGGATTGTGGGACGGCATCCACTGGAGGCCCAAAACAACAGGAGATTAAATGATGTGAAAGTCTGGTGTAGCATTTCCACACAGAGTAGCCAGGTTCAGGGGGTGACAATCAATAACAGAGACATCAATAGGCGGGTACCTTATCCTAGGAAACATAGAAACATCAAATTTGATTGCAGATAAGAACCATTTTGCCCATTTTTCCTGATGTAAGAGGTTTAAACCCCTATCAGTCTTTGATCAGGTCCTATAGTGACAAAAGCGTTATGTCAATCCCATTGTTTAAATTCCCTTGATGTATTAGCCTCCACCACTGCTACTGGAAGACCGTTCCATTTTTGTACTACCCTCTGAGTAAAGTAGACATTTCTTACGTTACATTTAAGCGTCTGACTATGACCACTTGTTCTAACATTGCTCCTCCTCTCAAATAAGCTTCCATTCTGTACTTTGTTAAATCCCTTTTAAATATTTAAATGTTTCTATCGCAAGCCCCCTCTTCAAGTATAGGTTCCTATACTGATCCCTGAGGCACCCTGCTAGTGACACGTCCTTCCTCTGAATATACACCATTAACTACAACCTTCTGTCTCCTACACCTCAAGTATTGGCTTTAACTATTCAGCATCCATACCCATAGACTGCAATTTATTGTGAGGGACAGTGTCAAATGCTTTATTAAAATCTAGATAGGCTATAGGAACAGCTCCACCCTGTTCTATTAGTAACCCAGTCAAAAAATAGATAACTTTGACAATATCTTCCTGTAGTAAACCCATGCTGTTTCTGATCATGCAAACAATTTACTTCCAGATATTTAACAATCCTATCCTTAAGCATGGTTTTCATTAATTTGCCAACTACTGATGTACAGCTTACTGGTCTGGAGTTGGCCGACTTCTTTTGTGCAGTGGTACTACGGTTGCCAACTTCCAGTGTTCTGGAACTATTCCGGTCATTAGTGACTGGTTGAATAGATCTGCTAGTGGTTTTGCTAGGACACCTCTAAGCTCTTTTATTGGGTGTATCCCATCAGGTCCCATTGATTTGTCTGTTTTTACTTTGGAGATCTCAAGCAGAACTTCTTCCTCTGTAAACAAAGCTATGTCACATGTCACACCATGTCTCTTGGCTAACAAAGGTCTGTCATCTTCCTGTATAAAACAGAACAGAAGTATTTATTTAAGCAATCGGCTAGCTCTTTATCCTCATTTACATATCCCCTTAATTTGCCTTTAGTTTAATTATTCCTGGTTTGTTTTCTGCTCTCACTTATACACTCACTGGCCACTCTATTAGGTACGTCTGTTCAATTGCTTGTTAACACAAATAGCTAATCAGCCAATCACATGGCAGGAACTCAATGCATTTAGGCATGTAGATGTGGTCAAGACAACTGAGCATCAGAATGGGGAAGAATTGAAGTGACTTTGAACGTGGCATGGTTCTTGGTGCCAGATGGGTTGGTCTGAGTATTTCAGAAACTGCTGATCTACTGGGATTTTCACGCACAACCATCTCTAGGGTTTAAAGAGAATGGTCTGAGAAAGAGAAAATGTCCAGTAAGCGGCAGTTGTGTGGATGAAAATGCCTTGTTGATGTCAGAGGAGAATGGGCAGACTGGGTCGAGGTGACAGGCAACAGTAACTCAAATAACTACTCGTTACAAACGAGGTATGCAGAATACCATCTCTGAACGCACTACACGTAGAAGCAAATGGGCTACAGCAGCAGAAGACCACGCTGGGTGCCACTCTGGTCAGCTAAGAATAGGAAAATGAGACTACAATTCGCGCAGGATCACCAAAATTAGACAATAGAAGACTGGAAGAACATTGTCTGGTCTGATGAGTCTTGATTCCAGCTGCAACATTCAGATGGCAGGGTCAGACTTTGGCATAAACAACATAAAAGCATGGATCCATCCTGCCTTGTATCAACGGTTCAGGCTGGTGGTGGTGTAATGGTGTGGGGGCCCGACGTGTGCCAAGTAAATGTCCCCTTAGTACCAATTAAGCATCGTTTAAATGCGATAGCCTACCATGTCCATTCCTTTATGAGCACAGTGTACCCATCTTCTGATGGCTACTTCCAGCTGGATAATGCACCATGACACAAAGCTAACATCATCTCAAACTGGTTTCTTGAACATTTCAATGAGTTCACTGAACTCCAACGGTCTCCACCAGATCTCAATTCAATAGAACACATTTAGGATGTGGTAGAATAGGAAATTTGCATAATGGATGTGCAGCCGACAAATCTCCAGCAACTGTGTGATGCCATCATGTCCATATGGACCAAAATCTCTGAAGAATGTTTCCTGCACCTTGTAGAAAGTGTGCCACGAAAAATAAAGGCAGTTCTGAAGGCAAAAGGGGGTCCAACCTGGTAGTAGCAAGATATAACTAATAAAGCGGCCAGTGAGTGTATATCTCAAAAAGTTTTTATCACCCTTTTTTGCTAACCTGGCGATTTTCTCCTCAGTGCGTGCATTGGCGCATCTCATAATGCGCTTTGCCTCCCTAAGCTTAGCTTTATATTTGCTCCCATCTTCAGCATTTTGTGTCTGTTACACCTACTGGGTCCCGCAGCGAGCTGCTGCTCATCGATGTGGCATGCACGCTGCGCTCGCTGGATGACGTGCGCATCGATGCGGCACGCCCGCAGTGTTCACGCCGATGTTACACGTTCCTGTTGCTCGCCATGACATCATTCTTTGATACTTTTCTCCTATTGGCCCTAATCTGTACTTTCCCGCCCTTGCTCCTATTTAAACCCTGAGTTCCACTTCATAAGTGCCCGGTCAAAGAGTATTACGTGGGGGGTCATTTTCGGTTTCAGCTAAGTGAACCCTGAATTTTCAGTTTTGGTCCAGAATTTTCATTTCAGTGTATCCCTAGGATAAATAGAACTACTTCATTTTTACTTATCCAGAATCCTGAATTTGTAGTCACAAAACTTTCTAGGCCCAGAAATCAGTGAGAGGAAAAGTAAAGGTTTTGTGTCATTTACTTTTAATCTGCATATTTTATTAAAGGCCATATTTTCTCACAGTGAAAAATGAGTGCGGCCCGCGCACGTATACAATTCTGATGAAGTGGCCCACTGCAGAAAAAACTTGGACACCCCTGCTCTAATATATGTAAACACCTCTCTTATTGGGAGATCTTTATCCATATTTAAAACATTAAATGGTTTAATTGTGTTTCCCTCTAGGAGGTCCTCTATATATCTAATTCCTCTTTCTCTCCAGTATTTTAAATCTATATCTTCAATTATAATTTCTAAAATTTTGATCTACATATGTCTGGTAAATTAAGACCTCCCTCTCTCAGGTTTCTGTATTATAGCTTCTGTGATATTCTTGGTCTCTTTCTGGCCCAAATAAAAGCATTTGGTATATCTTTTAACCATTTTTATGGAAATCTCAGAGGCATTGGTCTATAATGGTCTAATATATTAATGCGACCCCACCATGATACCTCCAGGCTTCCCTATTCCTTGATATATTTCCATAACAGAAATCCAAATAATGTATAAGAGAAGTTGGGATGTAAAGGGGTAGGTATCATACAGGTTACACCATTAACGACAAAACAAAACCATTATAGGTAATAAAAGATTCCTCTCATGTAAATAGAATTATGTGTGTAGTCCCTTCTTGTCTTTTCTATTTTCTATATTTGAACTGTTTGAAAAGGCAATTTGTATTTGCATTGCCATGCCTTTATCACCAAAAACGACTTCTGCTTTAAAAGGATAGTACAATTACACACCCAGTGTGTAGCAATGGCCTAATGAACTGTTGAGACTGACTTTGTTTTATACAGTTAAAAGACAAGGTGATCTTATGACATCTAGATTGATATCCAGAATAGAGTAAAATCTATTGCTATGTAATCTGCTGGTGTAAATAAATGTAATGTAATTAAAACTGAAGCAGGTGTGAACCTAACAGAGACCCAGAAAATCAGTGATGTCGCCTAGCCTCAGACATGGTGCTACCATATATGTAGGTTAAGGAGCTAGTTAGGGCACCAACTGGTTTAAGGGGTAACCCAGATATTGTGGGATGGGTGTAACATATTGTGCATAAACTTATATCACTGTAATGTATTTTTTTAAGAAACGTGGTCATAACCATACATGGGAACTTTTAGGCTCCAGGTACCCAGAGCCTACCCTTGCAGGATGCGGCCATGAATACCCACTGATGTCAGTGTGTGGTCCCACTGACATTGCTGGGGTACCAGAGAATTCTGGGTTCGTAAGTATTGTGTGCCGCAGTTTAGGTATCTTAATCTTTTTGTCGTCCTTAAAACATAGAGCTGCACCGAAGAACATGAAGGTATCTAGGAACAAACACGTTAAGGTCACAGGGAGCTATTTCAAAGAATAATGCATATTAAAGTACTTTCTAATGGCTAAATGTACTTACCTTGAGTAGAAGCAGCTCCTCTCATAGAGCAATGCATGTAATTTCACCTTGTGTGCCCCCACAATGTACTGCAGAACTACTTTCTTACCTATTATCATCGGGAACTGTAAAACTTTAATTTCTAATTTATTATTATTTATTGATGTAACACCTTCACATTCTGCACTGTTGCACAGTGGACAAACACGACATAAAAAGTAGTACATCACATAATAATTTGTACCTAATGACACAAAAGTTTATGGGGTCCCTGCTACAATGTTAATCATGTTTGCGTCTTCTTTTTACTTTACTTGACTATTTTACCTCTTGACTAATATCTTACCTCTTTAAAATATCTTAGTAAACCCTGCCCTTAACTCTGACTCTTACTACAAAAGTATTAATCTTTGAAAAGCCAGGCTTGCTTGGTGGCTAGTACACGCTAACCTCAAAAAAGGTATGCCCCTCCATGAAGGCTTAAGGTGCCACATTACCACAGATGCCTTGAAGATGGGTTAGGGTCGCATATGCCTGGCCACGTAACACAATGACTGTGGGGATCAAAAAATCCCAGCACTGCCTTAACCCTCTTGGGCATGGAGTTCATCAGAGCTTCACAGGTTGCCACTGGAGTCATCTTCCACTCCTCCATGATGACATCATGGAGCTTGTGGATGCTAGAGACCTTGGGCTCCCCCACCTTCCGTTTGAGGATTCCCTACAGATGCTCAATAGGGTTTAGGTCTGGAGACATGCATGGGTAGTGCGTCACCTTTACCCTCAGCTTCTTTAGCAAGCCAGTGGTCGTCTTGGAGGTGTGTTTGGGGTCGTTATCATGTTGGAATACTGCCCTGAGGCCCAGTCTCCGAAGGGATCATGCTCTGCTTCAGTATGTCACAGTCAGGGCTGGCCTTAGGGGTGTGCGACCTGTGCGACCGCACAGGGCGCCATGGTAGCAGGGGCGCCTGCCCGGGAGGGGGGGGTGTAGTTTGAAGAGGCAGAGGGGGGGTGTAGTTTGAAGAGGCAGAGGGGGGGTGTAGTTTGAAGAGGCAGAGGGGGTGTAGTTTGAAGGGGCAGAGGGGGTGGTGCAGTTTGAAGAGGCAGAGGGGGGGTGTAGTTTGAAGGGGCAGAGGGGGGTGGTGTAGTTTGAAGGGGCAGGGGGGGTGTAGCTTGAAGGGGCAGAGGGGGGGTGTAGTTTGAAGGGGCAGAGGGGGGGTGTAGTTTGAAGGGGCAGAGGGGGGGTATAGTTTGAAGGGGCAGAGGGGGGGTAGTTTGAAAGGGCAGAGGGGGGTGTAGTTTGAAGGGGCAGAAGGGGGTGTAGTTTGAAGGGGCAGAGGGGGGTGTAGTTTGAAGGGGCAGAGGGGGGGGTGTAGTTTGAAGGGGCAGGGGGGTGTAGTTTGAAGGGGCAGAGGGGGGTGTAGTTTGAAGGGGCAGAGGGGGGTGTAGTTTGAAGGGGCAGAGGGGGGGTGTAGTTTGAAGGGACAGGGGGGGTAGTGAGGGGGGGCACCAGAGGAGTAGTCCGCACAGGGCGCCACAACGCCTAAGGCCGGCTCTGGTCACAGTACATGTTGACATTCACCATTCCCTCAATGAACTGTTGCTCCCCAGTGGCGACAGCACTCATGCAGGCCCAGACCTTGACATTCCCACCACCATGCTTGACTGTGGGCAAGACACACTTGTATTTGTACCCCTCACTTGGTTGCGGCCACGCACGCTTGACACCATCTGAACCAAATAAATTTGTCTTGGTCTCATCGGATCACTGGACATGGTTCCAGTAATCCATGTCCTTAGTCTGCTTGTCTTCAGCAAACTGTTTGTGGGCTTTCTTGTGCATCATCTTTAGAAGAGGCTTCCTTCTGGGATGACGGCCATGATATTGATGCAGTTTGGGGCGTACGGTCTGAGCACTGACAGGCTGACACCCCACCCTTTCCACCTCTGCAACAATGCTGGCAGCACTCATACGTCTATTTCCCAAAGATAACCTCTGGATATGATGCTGAGCACGTGCACTCAACTTCTTTGGTCGACCATGGCGATGCCTGTTCTGATTTGAACCTGTCCTGTGAAACCACTGTATGGTCTTGCCCACCGTGCTGCAGCTCAGTTTTAGGGTCTTGGCAATCTTCTTATAGCCTAGGCCATCTTTATGTAGAGCAACAATTCTTTTTTTCAGATCCTCAGAGAGTTCTTTGCCATGAGGTGCTATGTTGAACTTCCAGTGACCAGTATGAGAGAGTGTGAGAGTGATAACACCAAATTTAACACACCTGCCCCCCTTTCACACCTGAGACCTTGTAACACTAACAAGTCACATGACACAGGGGAGGGGAAATGGCTAACTGGGCCCAGTTTAGACATTTCCACATAGGGATGTACTCACTTTTGTTGCCAAGGTTTAGACAATGTGTGTTGAGTTATTTTGAGGGGACAGCAAATTTACACTGTTATACAAGCTGTACACTCACTACTTTACATTGTAGCAGAGTGTTGTCACATGAAAATATATAATCACATATTTACAAAATGTGAGGGGTGTACGCACTTTTGTGAGATATTGTATGTCTTTCCTTCCAGTCCTCTGAGTTCTTCGGAAAAAGCATGATTCACTGTCATAATGCCGTTTTGGACCCGGAGGGCCTGGTTCACCGTTCTTCTCCCCCTCTCCCAGTGAAGGTTTTAGAGACTTCCTCTGTCAACAGACATATTGGAACATGCAGAGGTTTCCCTCAGTGTTTTGAGATCGTTGGCAGCAGACGGCATGGCTGCTAAACGCAATATCCTAAAAAAATCAGGCCATTTTACCTGCTCTTATTGACGTTCTTCTCCAGTCTCATAAACTGTCTACTTCCATTATTTATAAGCGGATTTGGGACACATTTTCAAGATGGTGTCCGGCTTTGGGTATATCCCCTCTTAAGACTTGAGTTCCTTAGATTCTACAATTTTTACTAACAGGGTAGCAAGGTGGTCTCAGACCATCAACAATTAAAGTCCACATTTCTGCTATTAGCTCTATTGCAGAACGTTCTTTGGCTCGGGAGCCATTAGTTAAGAGAGTTGTCAAAGCTAAGGAAAACTGTCTCCAAATTTCTGATCTCCTCTTCCTCCTTGGGACCTCAGCCTGGTTGTGGATAAGCTGTGTGGACTACCATTTGAGAGTCAATTGCACGTTACTAAGGCTGACTTAGAAAACTTTGTTTTTAATGGCTAAAAATGTAAACCGCCTAATATTGATTTCCATCAAGACAAGGTGGTTTTAAGAACCTTATACCATACTTTCTTCCTAAAGTTGCTTCCTCAGAAAATATTAGTGAGGAATTTGCGTTGCCTTCATTCTGTCCAAATCCTGTTTCTCCATTAGAGAAGAAATTTCACTCCTTGGATGTAAAGCGTTGTCTCTCTTTATTTAAATGACTTCTCAGTCTCGGAAATCTGATAATCTTTTGTCCTGTGTTTTGGTGCCAAAAAAGGAGTTCTTCTAAGTCATCTATCTATCGGTGGCTAAAAAAGAGTATTAAACTGTCCTATGTTTTGGAAGGGCTCTCTTCTCCATTCTCTATTGTGGCTCATTCCACTAGTGCTGGTGCCATCTCCTGGGCAGAAGCTGCAGTTGACCAAATTTGTATAGTCGCCATATGGTCCTCTCTAAACACCTTCGCAAAAGATTACAGGCTGAACATCCTGGCCTCTGAGGATGCTCCTTTTGGACGCAAGGTCCCGCAGGCAGTGGTTCAGCACTCTCCCTTCTTAAACTTATCTTCCTACATCCCAAGGTATGCTCCCACTTGGGGAAGGGGAAAGACAACATTTCTTACTGTAACTTTCTTTTCCCCTCCCTAATAAATGATTATCTATTGTGGCTTGTTACTTCTGGGGAGTTGCTGTTGCCGGCGGAATTTATGCTGGTAGGAAGGGGAGGGGGAGTCTGTTTTATCAGGTTCCTGTCGTGCCCGAAAGAGCAAGGAAGAAACCCAAGGTATGCTTCTGCTTGGTGTCAGGGAAAAGAAACTTGTGGTAAGAAATTTTGTATTTTTTATCCTTACATTCTATTTATAGAGAATCAGCAGATTCCATGGCGTTCTTATTATGAGGGAGTGGAAAAATTTATAAAAATGGTCAATATTAACAGATGTTCTAAATTTGAGCAAAAAATAAAGTGGTATAGTAATTACATACAGTAATGTAGGTTAGCATTAACAAAAATCTGGTCTTATCTCCTTTTGTTCTGGTAAACTTTTTTTATATGCAGACTATGAGGCTTCCATTGTTGTCAGCCGTAATATTTTGGGTAACTCTCGAAATCACCACACTGAGCTGATTATTTGTGACAATGCTAAGAAGTACCTTACTATACAGTTTTGTTAGGGGGATTAAAAATAAGCCACAGTATTGCTTACCGCAGGTAAAATGATGAGGCCTCGGGCTGTTTGCTAGATCTAATACAGATAGGATACATCTGAGACTATTATAGTGAGGATTAAAAAAAAAACCACAGCACAATATTTTCGAAAACGTATTTTTAATCAGACACCAGAAACAAAAAAAATCGGTGATAGTTTACCTTTAAGACACAGATACATAAAATACAGAAGGAGAACAAGCTTATATATGTTCCTCCTTCTGCATGGGCCTCATTAGAAGTAGGGCTGCAACTAACGATTATTTTAATAATCGATTAGTTGGCCGATTATTTTTTCGATTAATCAATTAATCGGATAAAAAAATACATTATTTTAAATTGAAGAAAAATTGCAATAAAAAACGTACAATTTACACTTTCATCTCTTTATTGCAATGGCCTCTCTCTCTCTATTCACCTTCTTATTTTACTGACATAATAATAAAAGCTACAAGAACCCAAACACAGTGCTTCTCAAACTAGGTTTTAATACAAAGTTATTAGTAAATATTAATTCATATGTTAACTATTTTTCATATTTAATAAAAACTGAGAAAAAAGCCTTGTTTAAATTTTTTTATTTACCAAACTGCCCCCAGTTATGCACATCTGACCCCCAGCTTGCCACTCTGCCCCATATATGCCTTATACCTCTTATATGCCAGATTCCACTGTGCCCCCTGATATGCCACTGTGCCCCTGATATGCCTTATACTCCTTATATGCCAGTGATATGCAACTGAGCCCCCTGATATACCTTTTACCCCCAGATTTGTTTTATGCCCCCGATATGCCTAATATCGATGTCTTATACCCCCTATATGCCACTGAGCCCCCTGATATACCTTTTACCCCCAGATATGTTTATGCCCCCTGATATGCCTAATATCCATATGCCTTATACCCCCTATATGCCCTAAAAATTCATAATACCCCCCATACACCACTATAACTCACCCATACACCACTCTGGCTCCTCCCCCTCCCATACACCACTCTGGCTCCTCCCCTCCCATACACCACTCTGGCTCCTCCCCCTCCCATACGCCACTCTGGCTCCTCCCCTCCCATACATCACTTTGCCTCCTCCCCCTCCCATATACCACTCTGCCTCCTCCCCCCATACATCACTCTGGCTCCTCCCATACTCCACTCTGCCTCCTCCCATACATCACGTTGGCTCCTCCCCCTCCCATACATCACTTTGCCTCCTCCCCCCTCCCATACTCCACTCTGCCTCCTGTGAACCTCCGTTTCTGACAAGACACCAGGGAGCCGGGTAGAGAGGCAGAGTGGCGTATGAGAGGGGGAGGAGCCAGAGTGGTGTATTGGAGGGTGGCTCCCATACACCCCTCTGACTCCTCCCCCCTCCCATACACCGCTCTGCCTCTCTACCCGGCTCCGTTACTGAAGGCACTTTCATTGCAGCTTCATAGAAGCCACAGTGTAAGTGAAGGGCAGTAACGGAGTCTGTCTGTGCGATGCAGACCCTCACCGGCCATCAGAGAGGATGATTCTCTGTTAGCCGGTGGGGGTCTGCATTGCACAGACAGACTCCGTTACTCACCTTCACTTACACTGAGGCTTCTATGAAGCTGCAGGGAAAGTGCTTGTCAGTAAGGGTGCCGGGTAGAGAGGCAGAGTGGCGTATGAGAGGGGGAGGAGCCAGAGTGGTGTATTGGAGGGTGGCTCCCATACACCCCTCTGACTCCTCCCCCCTCCCATACACCGCTCTGCCTCTCTACCCGGCTCCGTTACTGAAGGCACTTTCATTGCAGCTTCATAGAAGCCACAGTGTAAGTGAAGGGCAGTAACGGAGTCTGTCTGTGCGATGCAGAGAGGATGATTCTCTGTCAGCCGGTGGGGGTCTGCATCGCACAGACAGACTCCGTTACTCACCTTCACTTACACTGAGGCTTCTATGAAGCTGCAGGGAAAGTGCCTTCAGTAACGGTGCCGGGTAGAGGCAGAGTGACGTATGGGAGGGGGGAGGAGTCAGAGGGGTCTATGGGAGGGGGGAGAGAGACGGAAGTGAGAGACCGGCCGACAGTGAGGAGAATCCAGGTCCCCTGCAGCGTTGCGGGGGATCTGGATTCCGGTGTTATAATCCGATCTCTGTTTGAGGTCGGATTATATAAAGAGAGGAGTTTTTCAGAGCATTTGCTCTGAAAAAAACCTCTTTTTATAATCGATAAAAATCGATCCGATTAATCGATGATGAAATTCGTTGACAACGATTTTCATAATCGATTATTATCGATTTTATCGATTAGTTGTTTCAGCCCTAATTAGAAGCACTACTACATGTTTTGGAGCTGTCAGAATTCTAGCTCCATACGACAGAGTTCCTTCTTCTTCTGTTTACATGCAGTTTACTTCTTGTTTAGCAGTCCATAAAGGCCTAACACTTACCAGGTAATCCTGCCTGTCTTTGTACCACATTTGTTGCCCCTGGCTCTCCTTTTTTTACTCTCTGGGGAAGAGCAAGTGTACTGCTAACTTTGTTTTTGACAGTTTTACTTGTATTACTCCAGATTTAAAGGCACAATAGTCCTTTGACTGTTGCAGTCAATGTTTTTCTATCTCCCCCAGCTGCACTATGAATAGTTCTCTTCATTCTCGGAGATCTCAATCCAGGTCTATGTGAGCCCTTAATTTTTACATGAAATTTTTACATATATACTGCTTATTTTCTATGATTCCACAAAAGAGTGCCCAAAATAGGTTATGTGTGTTCTTTTAGCTTTTTGTTCCCCTTGTTTGCTACCCTGTCCAGGTACCACATGTCCTGCCCCCCTCCCCCTTACAGAGACTACAGTATAGACCCCCTACTGGGCTGAGTGCTAATACTCAGTCATATGCAAAGGAGGGCAGGATGTAATTCCCTTGTGTCTATTGGACGCAATTCCCTTGTGTGTCTATTGAACGCAATTCCCTTGTGTGTCTATTGGAGGTAACTCAATCCCTTGTACTGTTGAAATACCCGTGTTCCCAAATAAAGAGAGTTCCTGTTTTACCTCACTACGAGTCCTGTCTTGTTATGGTGGTAGGGTGCTGTATTGCTATATGTCGGTATACTACAGTACAGCCGAGGTTCCTGAAGAGCTGTGTTCTCGGCTATGATCGCGTATTGCCCTTTTCAGGACGATAGCCACCCTGTGTAGCTCAGTTTTGGCTAGCCACAGACAGTGAAGGGGTTAATCTCTGGTGCCCCGGTGGCCATGGGGCGAAGGAAGCAACGTTCGCCGGGCGTACCCAGTTGGGGTACAGATCGGTCCCGTCACA
Source organism: Spea bombifrons (assembly GCF_027358695.1). NCBI lineage: Eukaryota > Metazoa > Chordata > Amphibia > Anura > Pelobatidae > Spea > Spea bombifrons. The sequence goes on from NC_071097.1 coordinate 11,992,123, forward strand.
GATTGCATTAAACTAGTGGCTTTGCATTGAACCCTCAACGTCCCAAGAAATGAAATTTCGGATTAAGAAGGCAGTAGTGAAAGGCTTACAAGCTGCTACACAGTTAAAAAAAACATACACGCCATGATATGGAGAGAGGCTATACTTCTGAATCAGACTTGGAAGATCTCTTCCCACAATAAGATTTGTTGAACTTCTGGTCCTATTGATCATGGACTTCATTTGTTAAAAGGAAACCCTTTGTCATTCAGCAGTTGCCATGCCATCCCTTTCTAGGGCCCTGAAAATCTGGACAGCCAGCTCAGAGGAGGATATAAACAGTGGAGCCAGCTGCCACCACCTGTTGGACCCCTTGAAGTCTTTCAGAATTGCTGCAGACTTTATGGTAGAGGCCTCAATGGGTATCTTCAAGATTGGAATAAGATCTATGACCCTCACCTCTGCAGCTCAAAGATCCATATGGCTTTGGTCCTGGGGGGCTGATTTTGCCTCCAAACATAATATGGTGGCCATGCCCTTCCAGTGTGATCTCTTTTTTGGTAGACCAAATGATGAGGCCATCAAGAAGGTGGCAGACAGTAAATGTGCCTTTCTTCCCCAAGATAGAAGATCTGGGAGGTTGCAGCCCAGTGGTACTGACAGAAAATCTTATAGGGATCAGCCCTTTCGCTACAGCAGGTCCTATTGCCCAGGCATAGAATTCACCAGAGGGACGTCGTGGAAGGGTAGACAGATCTCCAGTTCCAGATGAAACCACCACCTTGCGGGCCCAGGATACACCAGTAGATGCAAGATTATCCAACCTCTTCCCAACCTGGGCCATAGAAATTGCAGACTCATGGGTGTCAGGTTCCATTTAGGCTGCAGAGCTGTTTTTCTTTAGTTTCCCCTGTCTCGCTACAGTTCCCCTATCTCACTACAGTTCCCCCTTTGCTGTAATCCATTCCTGGATTTCCATATGTCTGTTCTGTGCTTCTGCTATTTGCTTCAGATCTGTTTCCTTTATAAGGCGTGCCCCACCTGTTTGTTATGTTTGTCTCAGTCTGCAGGTATGTCCTTCTTGGTTTTGTGTTTAGATTCAATGTGTAGTTTCAGTTTATTAGTAATTCAGTAGGCAGGGTTTAGTGTTAGGACCCACCGAGTATTGGAGTGTTTTGGCGTAGTGGTGAGCTAAGCATACTATGGCCATATGATGTGATGGAATCTCCAATTGTTATCACATAGTCCTAGGCTAGTTCCTGTATTCATGTTTGTCTGTCTCTTATGTACCCTTGCCCTCTTTTCCCTGAATCATCTGAGGATCTCGGTTCCTCTCTCCTCTCCCCATGTCCCAGTTAAGATATCTGATCCTTGTTTAAAGGAGAAGCGTCTGAGGATCCCGGCTCCTCACTCCATCCATTGTGTTCCTTGCCTGTCCTTTGTTGCATCCTGTATCATGTATGTCTTGTCTGGCTATGTTTGCTTGCTCGGTCTCCCTGTTCCTTACTCTGCCCCGTGCTTGCTATGCTTCTGCTTTTACTCTGCTTAGCTTCCCTACGCCCAACCTGCAGCATCATGCACATTCGTCTGGAGAGCTATGTCTCATGCCTGCTCCAGGGTGCCTGCAGGATATCACTTTGTTTTTTTCTGGACAACATCCGCTGCTATGTTAGGGCCCTGGTATGTGGCTGCACAACCCTAGATGCTTACCTGGGAGAGTGCAGTCGCCCTGCACCAGACCCTGTCCAACTCCACTACTGCGCAATAACTCCTGAAGACCATCTTTGGGTGCTCCGGGTCATTACAGTCATCTGTATGGACCCAGTTCGTGACAATAGGTTCTCTCCATCTTTCGTATACAAGTTAGATTCCCTAAAGTGGCCTCTTCAGGGGCATGTCAAGAGTTCCTAGAGATCCTGTCAAGCTTTAAGCAATGAAGTTGTACATCACCCAGATGCTAGCAGACAGGGTTATTGTTCCTGTTCCAGAACTCTTCCTGTTCCTGTACCCTACTCTTCAAGGGTATTTACTCCCTGTTGTTTCTGGCCAAGAAACCTTCCGGGAAATGAAATCTCATTCTGGACCCGAGGGATTTCTACAAAAACTAATGTTTGGAAATTCAAGATGGAATGGCTAAGATCCATTGTCCCTTCCATTCATCCAGGAGACTGGCTTGTGTTCATAGATCTCAAGGATGCGTATTAACATATTCCCATCGCAGACTCCCACCAGAGGTTTCTTATGTTCTCCAATACTGGTCAGTCACTTTCAGTTCTGAGCCCTCACATTTGGACTATCCACTGCTCCCAGGACATTTTCCAAGATCTTTGTCTTCCTGATTGCAGACTAAAAGGGTGTTATAATCTTCCACTACCTGGAGAACATCCTGATCATAGCGGCAAATTCTTCTAGAGCCATGCATGACAGTGCTGGAGGTTCTTTCCACCTCTGGGTGCTTCGTGAATTGGGAGAAGAGCAACCTGAACCTCATCGACACCCGGAGTGCCACCATTTCCCTTTCTAAGAAGAGGAAAAAAAACTCATACAACTCATTCAACATGGTCCTGAACAGCAGGAGAATGCAGGCAAGGCGGTTCTGCCAGTTTCTGGGAACCCTATCCTCAATTATCAGCCTGGTGAGGTGGGCCCAGTGGCACATGTGAGCTCCTCAGAGTCTCTTCTTGATGCAATGAAACAGACAGAAGGCCAATTGGTCTGTCTATTCATGGACTCAGCAGTCTTCAACCCCACCTTCAGTGGTGACTCAGCGCAAAAGGATTAGAACTAGGGCTGCAACTAACGATTATTTTAATAATCGATTAGTTGGCCGATTATTTTTTCGATTAATCGATTAATCGGATAAAAAAAATGTAAATTTTTCATTTATTTAAAATAATTTACTAATTTGCTACGCTGCCTCCCAGACATGCCATGCTGCCCCCCCACATATGGCACGCTGCCTACCACAGCACTCCACGCTGCCTCCCACATTTACCACACCACGCTGCCTCCCACATTTACCACACCACGCTGCCTCCCACATCTGCCACTCCACGCTGCCTCCCACATCTGCCACACCACGCTGCCTCCCACATCTGCCACTCCACGCTGCCTCCCACATCTGCCACTCCACGCTGCCTCCCACATCTGCCACGCCACGCTGCCTCCCACATCTGCCACTCCACTCTACCCCCCACATGCCACTGTGCCTGATACGCCTTATACCCCCTGAAACACCACTCCATCCTCCCCAGACATGCCACCCTGCCCTCCCCACACATGCCACGCCATGCTGCCTCCCACATCTGCCACTCCACAATGCCTCCCACATATGCCACGCTGCCTCCCACATCTGCCACTCCACGCTGCCTCCCACATCTGCCACTGTGCCTGATACGCCTTATATCCCCTGATACCCCACTCCATCCTCCCCAGACATGCCACCCTGCCTCCCAGACATGCCACTTCTCTACCCCCAGATATGCCACTCTACCCCCAGATATGCCTTATACACCCTGATACACCACTCCGTCCTCCCCAGACATGCCACACTGCCCTCCCCACATATGCCTTATATACTGTATATGCCTTATACCCCCAGATATGTCACTTCACTGCCCCCAGGATTTAGATTCCCCTAAATTAACCCTAAACTCCCCATTAACCATAACTGCCCCTAAATTAACCCTTAACACCCCCTTAACCACAGCATCCCCTAAATTAACCCTAAATACCCCATCAACCACAGCATCCCCTAAATTAACCCTAAACACACCATTAACCACAACTGCCTCAAATTAACCCCAAACACCCCATTAACCACAGCTGCTCCTAAATTAACCCTAAACACCCTATTAACATAACTGCCCCTAAATTAACCCTAAACACCCAATTAACCATAACTGCCCCTAAATTAACCCTAAACACCCCACTAACCATAACTGCCCCTAAATTAACCCCCACCTCCCCTAACTTTCAGTAGCCCAAATATATATATTACATACATATATATATATATATATAATACACACATACACATTATATATATATATATATATATATATATATATATATATATACATATACTTACAGTTAGATGAGTGTCACAGCCATGTGGTTCTGGCCTGGAGAAGGAAGGGGCGGGGCCAGTTGTCACAGTGATTACAGGGAGGGGGAGTAAGTAGGAGCTGCTGCTGTGAGACGGTGAGTCAGACTAAACGGATTATATAATGAGGGGGATTTTTCAGAGCGTTTGCTCTGAAAAAACCCTCATTTTATAATCGATAATAATCGATTCAACTAATCGATAATGAAATTCGTTGCCAACGAATTTCATTATCGATTATTATCGATTTTATCGATTAGTTGTTGCAGCCCTAATTAGAACCCCGGTTAAACACCTGTCGGCTCCGTGGGATTGTGCCTTCTACAATCTTCCATCAGGACAAAGTGGTGGTGCCCCTGTCCCAGAATTTCTCCCCAAGGTGGTGACAAAATTTCACCTTCATCAGGACATTGTTCTGCCTTCATTCCAACCATCTTCTGTGAATTCTGAGAAATCTCTAGGGACATCCTTAGATGTGGTCCGCTGCCTCAAGATCTAAATCTCCAGATCCAGTACCTGGAGGAGCTCATCTAGTGTTTTTTTGTTATTTCAGTTTCCAGGTCCTACCAAGCCTTGAATATGGATCCTCCACAAGGTCTAGAGGCCCACTTGACCCACACTCTTTCCACCTCCTGGGCCGCTCAGACCAAGGCTGCCACAGAGAGGATTTGTAGAGCTGCCACCAGGTCATCTGTCAACACCTTCATTCGACATTACTGTATCAACGTTATTTCTTCCTTTGGTCTTAAAGTCCTCCTAGTGGTTCAGTCTAATTAAATACATTTTGCAGTAGTCCCCGTCTCCATAATTTCTTTAACTGGGTAATACCCATATGTAAAGCTGCCATGGATAGCTAGGAAATGGCAAAATTGTTTCATACTTACCGTAGTTTTCTTTTTATGGCTACTTCCCATGGCAGCGTTGGATTCTATCCTTTGTTTGTCTCATGTCAAAGCTTGGTAAGCAGGTCAGGTAGGAGCCCAGTTGCAGGGGATACCAGCGGCTCAGTTCGTACCCGACGTTGCATCATTAACAGATAGAAGGTACACACAGGCAAAATGAAACACAAAGCTGGCTGAATCTTAATATAAGATTGTCTGTCCTGTAGAAGCTGGGGAGACAGGGCACAGGCACAAAGGCAGATGTACAGCACTATAGCCCCCTAGTCGGGCACAAGATAGCACTAGGTAGTACTAGTACTGGCGGGGGGAGGATGGGCACACGGCTGGACACCCTCAGGCAGGGCACTGGACACGCGGCAGGAAGCCCTCAGGCAGGGCACATGGCAGGGAGCCCTCAGACAGGACAGATGAAGTCAGGCAGACCGGGTCAGAACCAGAAGGACGAGGGGGGGGCGTGGCCGACAGTCGGGCAAGATGGACGCTTGAGATTGTAGCTCCATCGAGCCTCCTCGTTTACAAAGCCTTTTTTTGGATGCACATCAGAATGGGGAAGACTAACAAAGCTGCCACCACTCCAAAAGCTCAGGAGAGCAGAGAAAAATCAAATCTCACCTCGGTTCGCTCGAACTTCCATGGTGCGTTTGATCAAGATTCCAGGGACTCCCTTTCAAAGAAGGCCGCGTCTCCTCCTGCCAGCCCTAACAGCGTGCTCTCCGAAGATACCTACGCAGGACCTCCGGGAGATGCCTTTACTTCCTCTCGCCTGGAATGGAAAGAGGCATTGAAGAGATTGCCTACTAAAGCCGACATTATTGAAATCATCGATGTGGCAACTAGGGGCATACGCGCCGATCTCTCCGAAATTAAGTCCGACATAAGGCAGATTGGCAACCGCGTGGACGTCCTGGAGGGTGAAAATTCAAACGTTTGCGCCGCAGTGGATAAACTTACCTCCCAGCTCTCCGACCAACACAACACGATCATCACTCTTTCCAGGAAATTGGACGATATTGATAACAGAGGTCGTCGCAATAACCTCCCAGAATCGGCCCCCCCTTCGGACATCCCTGCCACACTACAAGCAATATTCAACTCCATCTTGCACCGTCCGGCAGAAACACCTATCAAATTTGACAGAGCTCATCGCGCCCTACGAGCCAAAGGTACTGATTCCCAGCCACCAACTTTCCTATCCGGTTTGGGCCTGGCACATATTGACGTCCCTGACTGGGAGCCCTCGCTCTCCCACCTGAAGCGTCTCTGCAATCCAGCAACCGACTGGTCGCCTAAACAACAACGCCGGAAGCGGCAGAAGATACCTAGCTCGGCTGCATCTTAATTTGGGGCCTCTTATATATTTTACTCTCATGCGTGCTGTCCCAACCTGGCACTGCTTTGCTGGTACTGCTTACCCGGGATACAACTTTTCATCCATCTCCCATCCTCAACCTGATTACTTTTGGCGTCCTGCACACTCTCCCAGTCGTCCCTGATTCCTGTCTGTGCTCCGCACGTCTCTGATTGTTCGCTCCACTCTTCTTACCTAAGCGCACTCCGCAAGAGCCTTGACGGCCGACTGGAACCCTCGATGGCTTTTAAGACACTATGGTTGTTTCTCGCCTTACCCGTGCACGGTACGCCGTGCTCTACAAGAAGACCTCAATGTTCGGCTGTTACACCCAACTTACCTGTGCTTGCCATACTGCGTTTCTCGTCCTCAATAACTTCTGGGACAACATGACTTGCCTGTGTTCATCCCTTTGAGTTCCACAACGACAATGTTTGGCTTACCTGTTCAGGCACTCTTGGGTCTCTGTTGATGTTCTTCACCTCTCTATGCGCCTTGCGACGCGCTCCACACAACCCTCTCTGATCGGCTGCCATCCTCGGAAGCTTTCTGGACACTGCTGTTGACACTTACCAGTTTGTACATCCTACACCGCGTTCCACAAGACTCCTGACGATCGACCACAACTCATTGGATGATTTGGCACACTCTTACCGCCGTGAGTTGTTTTACTGCTCACTCTCCACTTGTTGTTCATTTTACATTATACACGATGCGCACTTACACATTCATGTAAATTTTTGTTTTGATATGCTATGAGTGACGGGTTGACGGCAATAGTCGCCGGTATATCTTTTTGACATATTGATATTTCAACTGACATGTCTTCTTGTACTCCTCTACCGACGTACGCTAATTGCTGTGTTCCGCATCTGGAAATAGCAAATGTTTTTTTTTTTCGACCCCAAGTTTTATTATTTCTGTTTCCGTATATTGCATCCACACACTTCACTGTGTATTTTCCAGCAGGGTGAGGGGGCTTGAGTGGATGACACACCTTCCTTGTCTCCTCTCTCTCGCGCCTACCCCTACAGGAGCCTGCCGACTCTAATTGTCCTCGGTCTGTGGTCTGGGCTTTGGACCAATCGTTCGGTCCGCTGGCTCACAATTCGATGCCTCAGCATCCATGTAGCATCTTGTTTGTTGATGTTACTGTTGGTTTACTTGTTTTTCTTTTATTTGCTTGATTTTGTTTGTTTTTGTTTGAGGCCTTGGTGTGTCGGTTCTCTGTATGACTCTCCTCTGGTTCACATACTCGACTATGGCGAACCGGGTTAAATTTACCACAATAAATGTACGGGGCCTTAACAAGCCCCAACAGGTACATATATAATACATAATACATAAAACCAGTCTTTGGGACGTTCAGTGCTTTCCAAGTAAAACGTCCCACGTATTAAGGCACCAAAGTCTTTCTGCTTTCATTAAACCCATGCCTTTACAATCCTTTAAAAAGTGGGTGTGCATGTTGCTTAAAGCCACCTTAAGATAAATGGAATGGTCTATATATTCTTTCTTAAGCAATAAAATATTCCTGGTCTTCCAAATTGCTTTTATACAATTTATCATAATCCATAAAACATGCGACTGGTGTCCCTTGGGGAGTGGGACAAGTAAAAAGGCCATATAAAACAACTATATAATATAAAAACCGAAGGTTTTTTAGCAATGCACATTCTGCCAAACTCTTCTGGACTCAATGAGAGAGTATTGTGCAACTTGTTCAGTTTGTTCCTTTGATAATATAGCAGCAGTCAAGTTCTTTGGGATTTGATAAAATATCCGGGCTAAAATCTTGGAGGTGATAAAATTGTATAGTTTTTTTGTAAAATGACATACTGTTTACTGAGTTAAGAGGCAGCGAGTAAAAGTTATATTTCCTAAAAATATGAGCAACCGCGTAGCATAAAAAGGAAGCAAAGGTGGTGGTAGAAAAAGTGCATGGAAAGAGTTAAAATACCAGCATTTGAAATAGCCTGGGGTGTCTAGTTTTCAAAAATATATGGTTTTATTGTGCACACTGAAATGGCCAAGCTCAAAGATGTACCAAATAGGACATGGGCAGTGGATCACCAAATGTAAAAGTTCAACATTGAAAAATGCACATGTCCCAAATGTGGCCCCTTTGCCCCAAAACAGCTAGGCAACCCTGGGGTTTCTAGTCTTCAAAAATATATGGTTTGATGGGGTAAATTGCATTGGCCAGCTTCAAAGATACCCGCAATGGCACATGGGGGAAGAATGACCAGATTTGGAAAAAATGGTTTTGAAATAACAAAACCCTACCTGTACTTATTGCCCCATAACCATACCTGAAAACTTCTGGGTTTCGGCTACCCGGGTGGTGGGAGGTCCTGCTGACATCGGTTGGCGCCTCTGCTGGTGTTCCCGCTGATGTTGGGGGGCGGACCCGCTGACGTCGGGAGAGTTCCTGCTGACGTCAGGGGAGTTCCTGCTGATGGCACCACCCCAATTTCAAGTGCTCACGCGGCAATCTTCAGGTCAAACCCGGAGAGTTCCCAGGTATGCCCATAACGTGCTGAAAAAAGCAACAAAACATAAAAAATTGGGTATTTCTTAACTCAGGACAAACAGCAGAATCTATTTAACAGGTTTTTTCATTAGCTTTTATAGATGAGTAAAAGATTTTTCAAGTAAAATTCTGAAAAAGTCATTTTTTTCACTTTATTTTATACTTTTTTTATAGTAAATTATATGATACAATCAACATAATGACATCTAAAGAAAGCCCTTCTTGTCCTGAAAAGTAACAGAGTAACATACAAACCCAACTTTGCAGGTATAGATCAACTGGAAAATCACATATAAACTCAGCATTAAAGGTATAGCTAAAACCCCCGAAATTACAGGCATAGATCACAGGTTGCACAACCAAAAGCCAGCCCTGGCGTCCACACAGCCCACATAGAACCTGACCAACACCCAGATTACACACACATCTTTGTCCCCAAACAGCCCAGCATGAGTCATATTTGTCCCATAAACACCCTGCGTGTGCCATCTTGGTCCCCAAGGTTCAGACACCCTGCTTGTGCCATCTTTGCCTTTCCACAAATCAATTATACATCTATGATACACACAAACACCTTTACACTCACTAATTCACACTTTCATTCACATAATTCATTCATACAACCATTTATTCCCTCACTCGGTCACATAATTCATGCACACATTCATTCCCTCACCCAGTCACACATTAATTCATAGGCTCACCCATTTACATAATTCCTCCACACATTCATTATTTAACTATCTCACTCATGTACACAATGCATCCACACATTAATTCATTCATTCTCTCTCTCACTCACTCTTTATTTATTTCAATATTCTTGAAATACCCCCTTTTTTTACTTTTTTCTCCTTTCTCCCTCCCTACCCCCTCTTCCCCCCTATCTACCCCCTCTCCCTCCCTTTTCACTATTTCACTGCTGAGCCCCGGCACATGAAGTCATTTTCCGGCGCTCAGCAGGAAATGGCGGCACTGCGATCGAGCTAGAGGGCTCACGGAGGAAAGTGAAGGGCAGGGAGCGGCTACTGAAACGTATTCTTGAGCGATCGCTTGGCACCCCTCTCTCTCCCTGCATCAAAAAAAAAAAAAAGAAAAAAAGGAGGGTGTTTCAATGGAGGCTGCCTGGGACCCACGACTTAATGTCCCATTGCGGGACTGTCCTCAGCAATCCGGGACATGTGGTCATCCTAGTGTAAAGTCAATTCTGTACCGTGCCACCTGCTGGTTGATGATCACTATTGCAGTGCATCCTTAAATGCATATAAGCATTCATTTGGTGTTCCAAAACTTTCTGTATCCTACTATCTGCAATGAACCGGATGAATCAGTTCAGTAGACTGAATGACTTATTTGTCTGTGAATCATTACTACAGACTATGGGACCTGGCCTTGGAAGGGTGTGACGGGACGAACTGTACCCCGATTGGGTACATCCGTCAGATCGTGCTTCCTGAGATCAGAGACTCTGCAATTAACACTTTCAGCGCAGGACGAGTCTAGCGCTGATGAGATGAAGGGGGACCACAATCCAATGGAGCCGCGCTGGCGCTATGGCTAGCCGAAGCTGAGCTACACAGTGTTACTATTGTCCTAAAAAGGACAATACGTTATCATAGCAGTCCACCTCAAACATCAGACAGCGCCAATGTTGAGGTGACAACATGAACTGTTTATTGAGAAAACACACAGCCTTTTAGGCTCTATCAGATAAAGAGCATTATCACATTAACCAATACCCTGTCCAAACAGCCCAGCGCCTTCATACAGTTCTATGGCCGGCAATGGCCACCCGACCAAGAGTCACTACTTCAGCGTCCAAGGATGTTATGTTCCAAAAAGTGATGTGATGCCCTGGGAATAGTCCGTGTGGCAGCCGGGCCATAGTTCCATAGCCGTGGCTGGGTAAACCCCGATCCTAAAGATTGGCGATAAAACCAGGGTCATCTTATATTCAGGCTTTTTCTTTTTTTCCTAAATTAATATTCAGATTTTGGGGGGTCAGTGTCATCTAATAATGGAGCAAATACGGTATTAACTTTAACCTCGCTTCACTTAAGTTACCGACTCCTACGGAAAAAATGTATGACTGTAGCCACTCCCTTATGACCCCCTTGTATTGTTTAAATACTGGTGTGTTTTCAATAAAAGTCAGTCCTGTTTTCACCTCAACATGGTTCTGTCTAATGCTTGGGGTGACCTGCTGTAATAACTCTATGCACTGAATAAGCTACAGTTAGCCGCAGCGCTAACGCAGCTCTTGTGCAGTGGCATCCTCCTTCTCTCTACAATGCTGGTTCTGTATCGAGTTTTAAGGGGCTAACCGCTGGTGTCTCTGCAGAAGGAAGCACAGCTTGGCGGGGGTACCCAGTCGGGGTACAGGGCGTTCCATCACAAGAAGATTTAACTGCTCTTTGACCCCACTTTCTCTTAAATGACACTGGCCAAAAAAAACAATAACTATGGCAAGATGGCTCAGTTTTGACATTTTTGCTCAATATAACTCGGGTCTATATAATCTTAAGGATGACAATCGCATTCCCCAGCCATCTAGGGATAATATTAACTTTAACCTCGCTTAACTTAAGTTACCAACTTTTACGGAAGAAACGTATAAGACTATGGAAGCTCCTATTATCCAGCAAGAAATTAAATTTGCCGTATTTCAGCTTAAGAAAAATTCGGCTCCGGGACCTGAAGGTCTGATGAGCTTATGCTACCAATCTTTTTACTTTATTCTAGGTCCCCGCTTACACACACTTTATAATGCTTTTGTAGGGTATTATCCCAGAAGAGAACTTAAGGGCCCATGTAGTCACCATACCCAAGCCAGGTAAAACCCCAGACAGATGTCCCAACAAGTCCAATTTCTTTATTGAACTATGACAGTTCCATTTATTAATGTCATTTTGGAAGCCATACACCCCAAAATAGCTTGTCTGTATCTTTTGATTTGCAAAAGGCTTCATTGGTCTTGCCTGTCGATAGCGCTATTCCACTTCAACCTCCCATCAGCATCTATAAAAGTGCTTATGGGCCTATACAGTTCTTCCTCCACGTGTTTATCCCTACAGGGATTTTTTTTTTTACTCTGTTCTGCATTACAAACGGGGTGCCCTGCTTCCCCTTTTTATACAAACTGGCCCTAGAACCTCTGGCAATCCAGATTTGTTCCACCCAGGAGTTCTCATGGTTCCCCTGGGCAATGTCCACACAACCACCTTAATACTTTTCTTGTAGATTACATATTGGCCTCTTTAACATATCCTGAGGCTTCCCTTCCTCCCCTGAGTGCTTTTTCCAATTAGGCCCTAGAGTCCTACCCCAAGATTAATGTGGCTATGTGTATTGGAGTGCACTGAGCTCTTAGACACAATTTGACACAGTTGTACAAGTTTAGTTGGAGACAAGATTTCCTGACTTACTTGGGGAGTAGGTAAACATACTAGATCTCCAAATACACTTGTCACACCAAACATTGCCACAGCCTGTTAAGTAAGGGATGATGGTGAAAACGCAAACTGCTTGCCAAAGATGTTATACCGTATTGGCTCGAATATAGGCCGCACTTTTTTCCCCCACTGTAAGTCTTTAAAGTGGAGGTGCGGCCTATATTCGGGGTCTAGCGCCCTAGCGCCATGCAGTCCTGGGCGCCGGGCAGGCAGCGGGGTTAGGATACAGATCCCCCGCAGCGGTGCAGGGGACCTACATCCTACTCCCCGATACGCTCAGACAGCCTCCCCTGCCAGCACTTCCCACGGGGGGGTGCCGGCACGGGAGGTTGTCTAAGCGCATCGTGCGGACCGTCCACACGATGCGTTTTACCTCTGCCCACCCCCAACTTACCGGAGCAGAATCCCGGGTGTCTTGCGGGGCCGGCGGGGGACATCTACGCAATACGCGTATACAACTTCCGATGCCGGCACATCCAGTGCCGGCACCGGAAGTTGTATACGCGTATTGCGTAGATGTCCCCCGCCGGCCCCGCAAGACACCCGGGAGTCTGCTCCGGTAAGTCGAGGGGGGCAGAGGAGGACAGTGGCAGCATATCTCGGGGGGGGAAGAGGAGGAGGAGGACAGTGGCAGCATATCTCGGGGGGGGGAGGAGGACAGTGGCAGCATATCTCGGGGGGGAGGACAGTGGCAGCATATCTCGGGGGGGAGGAGGAGGACAGTGGCAGCATATCTCGCGGGGGGGAGGAGAACAGTGGTAGCATATCTCGGGGGGGGGACAGTGGTAGCATATCTCGGGGGGGGACAGTGGTAGCATATCTCGGGGGGGGACAGTGGTAGCATATCTCGGGGAGGGAGGACAGTGGCAGCATATCTCGGGGGGGGGCAGAGTGGCAGCATGTTTTTTTGGTGCTTTTTTAAAGAAAAAAACTTTTTCTTTAACCCCTTCGAGACAAAGGCTGATTTTACTTTTTGTACCCTTTGTGACAATGGCCTTTTTAACATTTCTGCGCTGCTTGTGTTTAGCTGTAATTTTCTTCTTTCCCGTTTACTGAACCCACACACATTAGATATTGTTTTTTTCAGGACAAGAAGGGCTTTCTTTAGATGACATTGTTTTGATTGTATCATATTATTTACTATTAAAAAAATTATAAAATATGGTGAAAAATTTAGAAAAAAATGACTGTTTCTAACTTTTAGTTGAAAAATCTTTTACTCATCTGTAAAAGGTAATGAAAAAACCTGCTAAATAGATTCTACTATTTGTCCTGAGTTTAGAAATACCCAATGTTTTTATGTTTTTTTGCTTTTTTCTACCCATTATGGGGCAATAAGTACAGGTAGCGTTTTGCTATTTCAAAGCCATTTTTTCCAAATCTGGTAATTCTTCCCCCCTTGTGCCATTTCGGGTATCTTTGAACCCGGCCAATGCAATTTACCCCATCAAGTCATATATTTTTGAAAACTAGACAGCCCAGGGTATTCCAAATGCTAGTATTTTAACTCTTTCCATGCACCATATCTACCACCAGTCTTTGTCAAACTTTATGGTAGTCATTTTTTTGCATTTGTTTTGTCATACACATTTTACTTCAGGTATGAATTAAAATGTTCTCGTTTATGTCACTATCACAAAACACCCCAATATGTGTTCAGCAACATCTCCTGAGCGCAGCGATACCCCACATGAATGATTTTGCCTGGCTGTTTGGGGGCAAAAGGGCCACATTTGGGGCATGCGCATTTTTCAATGTTGAACTTTGGCATTTGGGGATCCACTGCCCATGCCCTATTTGGTACATCTATTTCAAATGCTAGTATTTTAACTCTTTCCATGCACCATATCTACCACCAGTCTTTGTCAAACTTTGTGGTAGTCATTTGTTTGCATTTGGTTTTCCACACACATTTTAATTCAGGTATGAATTAAAATGTTCTCGTATATGTCACTATCACAAAACACCCCAATATGTGTTCAGCAACATCTCCTGAGTACAGCGATACCTCACATGAATGATTTTGCCTGGCTGTTTTGGGGCAAAAGGGCCACATTTGGGGCATGCGCTTTTTTCAATGTTGAACTTTGGCATTTGGGATCCACTGCCCATGCCCTATTTGGTACATCTTTGAGCCGGGCCATTTCAGTGTGCCCAACAAAACCATATATTTTTCAAAACTAGACACCACAGGGTATTTTAAATGCTGGTATTTTAACTCTTTGCATGCACACATTTTACCACCAGCATTTTTTCAAAGTTTGCAGTAATATTTTTGTGTGTGTATTTTTCCCACACACACCTACTTTATGTATGAATTTACAGCTCCTGGTATATGCCGCTGTCACACGACACCCCATAATGTGTTCAGCAACATCTCCTGAGTGCAGTGATACCCCACATGCATGGGTGTGTCATTTTTTGGGGGAACTAAAAGGCCACATTTGGTACGTGTGCATTTTTCTAATTGGAAATTAGATGTGTGGCCATCCTTCCCCCCGTGTTAATTGGGACGTTGTTGAACCTGGCCCATTCAATTTACCCCATCAAATCATACATTTTTTAAAAGTAGACACCCCACGGGCATTTAATATGCCAGTATTTTAACTCTTTCCATGCGAGAATTGTTTTAAGCTAATATGCTAATTTTAGGACTTGCTCACAAAAATATATTTTTTATATATATATATTTTTTTTTTATTTTTTTTTAAAAAAAATTTAACATTTTTTTTCAACTTGGAGGTTCCCCTGATAGTGACATCAGTGGGAAATGATTTTTACATTTTACTGTTTTTTTACTATTTTTTTCTAATTATTATTAATTTTATTTTATTTTTTAATTTATTTTTACTAATCACACTATGATTAGAAAGCTGGGCTCCATTGACTTGCATGGTGAATGCAGTACCTGTATTCAACCTGCAAGTGGAGCCAAAGTTCTCTAGATGGTCTGGACCATCTAGCGAACTTTTAAAATTTGTGGTTCCTGTTACAGGACGGCGGCCATCTTCCTTGATGGCGAAGATTGCCGGCAGCTGCGGCTGTGACCGCTCTCCGGAGCGGTCACAGCCCATCAAAAGGTTAGTGTTTGGTGTCGCTGGATGCCTCCTGATCGAGGCATTCCAGCGACACCATTTAAGTTTAGGAGGCGATCGTCGATCGCCTCCTAAACGCTTTTAAAACGGGCGTCCGCCGCCATACAAAGTATGGCGGATGTTGACGCCCCGTGGAGGGGCCAGAGATGGCCCCTTCGTGCCGATCGCGGCGTTGCTGAATGCCTCGAGGTCGAGGCATTCAGCAACGCTTTTTGGGTGCAGAAAGCGATAGTAGATCGCTTTCTGCACCCGTTTAAAGACGTGCCGGTCCTGGCACATCAATTGTCGTAAAGCACATGCTTTTCCGTGCCGTGCCAGGACCGGCAATTGTCATTAAGGGGTTAAAAAAGCACCAAACTTTTAGGGTGCGGCCTATATACGGGGGCGGCCTATATCCGAGCCAATATGGTATATTATGCAAACAGTTCCCCCGTCAGTCACATTAATAATGATATGAACCCTAATATAAACCCTTAGTGACACGTTGTTAGACCAACATAAAAATGCATTTATGCGTCACAGAATATGTCTTTGTTAACATAACATTGACAGATTATTTTTAGTTACACACAGGGGTGTCTGTATCAGCAGAGGTTTCTATGGAAATGACAACAAAACACATAGCACATTAACTCCAAAAAAACATATTGCGGTCATGAAAAAATGCCTAATAAAACTGCATTAGTCCAAACGGAAAGTCATTTTTTCGTCAGATATTCAACTTGCGCTATACGTATTTACGGAAATATCTGGTGCGTGGTGACAGTGAAAAACTCCAACGCTAACCCCCTGCTTCTTTCATAGTACGAGTGACTAGGCCTTCGTTCGCCAACTCCCAGTTAGGTCTGCTCGGGGAGCGGCCGCAAGTGATTGGTACAGGGGCGTGGTCTCCAAAACCTGCAGCTGTTCTTGTTCATTCAGCCTTGCTGGGTATTGAAGCAGAGTGGGTGTTTTGTGTGCCGGTAAGGAGACTTCCAGCTACCGCCATGTGCGCGACAAATAACCCTATATGTCTTTAATAAAGCAGCAATCTATCTGTATGAGAACATGCAGATTCCTGCAGTGTACAGCAAATAAAATGTGTTGTAGCGAGGACACTTGACCCGTTAAGGGTAATTCGTTAGACTTTACAGTTTGTGTATTGATGTAAACAGAGATGTGGTTAGAACCTGGTGAAGTTGTAAGCTGCAGATTTTTTTTTGTTTTCCAAAGTAATTATAAAGAGAGAAAGACTGAGCAAATCTGTATAGATATATACAGATATATTTTTGGAACAAGCTTGATTCATTTTGAGTGGGGCTTCACCATAAAGGATCAACAAAACAAGCGAACAGTAAAATGTTATATACTATGACATGGTCCCCAAGCTTTGACTTCAAATTGTCACTTCTCTCATGAAAAAAACAAAATGTTTATGCATCTCCTAGAACTTTAAAAGGGTCATGGTTACTGTGTAGGAAGCTACAGAAATAATGATACTGTGCAGGTAGGAGCTGACTTCTCTGTTTATGGCAGCCAATGTGTATGCAAGTGTGTGTAAATGGTGCAAAAAATGCCCCTGGGCCCCCCAACTTTACCATGCAACACATGTGCCATAGTGCCACTTTTGCCTTAAACAACTTTTGACTGCTATGTTTGCCCCAAACAGCTTGAGTGCCTTTGTCCCCAAGCAGCTTATCACTGCCATCTTAACCCCCCAACAGCTGGTGTGTGCCATTATTGCCCCCCAAAAACTTGTCTTGCCTTCTTTGCCCCTGGCAGCAGTGAGGCAGAATTTGAGCAAGTTTACAGATCCCACCCCAGCCCTAGATCATGGTGTGAATCTTATATAGACCCCCACCTACTCACAACAATCCTGAAATACTGACTTTTCATGAAGCAAATGGAGTGACAGTTAATAGTAACAGTTTCAGTGTTGTACTCTGTTTCTCAGGGGTGTGATTTCTGGCAATTTATGGTTTTTGATGTTAGTGTGGTGCTTGGCACCCAAAAACATTAGGAGCGCATTTGGTAAAAATCTGAGAATTTCTGAAGTTAACACAACTTTTCAGTCTGTTGCTTTGGGAGCCTTTTTTGGGTGGGGATATGATACTATACCACACGTGCGGTATCTATATATTCATAGACATATGAGATTAATATGGAACAATTATATATTGTATTATTTCTATTACTTGAAAGGTATGTTGCTGTAAATTGGGATATGGTAGTAATTTTATCAGAATTGTGAAGTGGAGCATTTATGAAATAATACATTTGTTTTATTAACCCCTTCGGTCCCCTATGGACGTACCAGTACATCCATAAAAAGCATCTCAAGAAACCCTTATGGGCTTAAATAAAAAGCTATAAAAAAAATGATATAAAATGGTATAACCCTCCTGCCCCCTTTTGCAACCCACATACTCGTTAAGCCATAAGTATAAAAATGCTACCCTATAGGGTACTATATGTAAGATATGGATATGTGGGGTATTTCCATACTCAGGAGATGCAGCTAAGCAATTTTGGCCGGGTTTCTTTGCCGTAATATATACCCTGTGCAAACAAATCTAAGCAACACAGAAGTGTTGGTGGGAAAAAAGCGCAGTAAATAATTTCTGCGGCCACCTTTGACAATGATTGGTGGCCAAATACCCCTGATACAATAGTTGGGGTTGTCTACTTTACAGAAATATATAATTGTGGGTATTTTTGGTTTATTTGTTTAAAATTAGAATTCCATCATACCTAATGTAAAAATTCGTTCCAATTTCCACTAGTTTTTACTAAATTTCTCATCCTAAATTTTCAGCTAATTATCCAACAATGGTATCAAAAGAAAGCCCTCTCTCTCCTTGAAAAAACAGTATATAGTTTACATGGGTACACTATTCACAGGAAAGGGGAGTAATTGCTGCTCTGGGACTTGAGGTACCAAAAACCCCTGGGACTAAACGTGTTAATGTCTAAGATGTACCGTATTTGCTCGATTATAAGACGACCCTGATTATAAGACGACCCCCCAAAATCTGAATATTAACTTAGGAAAAAAAGAAAAAGCCTGAATATAAGACGACCCTAAAGGAAAAAAGTTTTACCAGTAAATGTTAATTCATGTAAACTATTTTTTTTAATAAAAGCTATGATTGAGAAAAATATTTTTTTTTGTTTTTATTTCTTGTATTTTCCAACCTGTCCCCCAGTTACGCACATCTGCCCCCAGGCTTGCCACACCAATATGGCACTGTGGCCCATGATATGCCTTTTAACCTTCTATATGCCACTGTGCCCCATGGTATGCCTTTTGACCCCCTATGTGCCACTCTGCCTCCAGAAATGCCTTATACCCCTATATCCCATTCTGGCATTTAGGGGGTTAAAATGCATATTATGGGGCAGAGTGGCATATAGGGAGGTATAAGGCATTCCAGGAGGCAGAGTGGCATTAAGGGAGTTAAAAGGCATTATATAGAGCACTCTGCCTCCAGAAATGCCTTATAGCCCTATATGCCACTCTGGCATTTAGGGGGTTAAAAGGCATATTATGGGGCAGAGTGGCATATAGGGAGGTATAAGGCATTTCAGGAGGCAGAGTGCACTATTAAATGCCCCCTTAACGCCACTCTGCCTCCTGAAATGCCTTATACCTCCCTATATGCCACTCTGCCCCATAATATGCCTTTTAACCCCCTAAGTGCCAGAGTGGCATATAGGGGTGTAAGGCATTCCAGAAATGCCCTACACACACACACACACACACACACACACACACACACACACACACACACACACACACACACACACACACACACACACACACACACACACACTTACTTACTTACTTACTTACTTACTTACTTACTAACCGGTGCTTCCAATTTCCTGCTGTATTGCCGGGGCAGCGGGTTGACGTCTCATTCCGCGGCAGCCGGAAGGAGGTGGAGTTGGCAGCGGGGGTTTGTATGCGTCCGTCGCAAATACCTTCCCCGGCTGTCAGAGATCAGGAACTCTGGAATTCTGATCTCTGACAGTCGGGGAAGGTATTTGCGACGGACGCATACAAACCCCCGCTGCCAACTTCACCTCCGGAAGCACCGGTAAGTGTGTGTGGGGGGGGGGGGCGACGACAGGAGGATCCAGGTCCCCTGCAGCGGTGCGGGGGATCTGGATCTTAGTCTCCTAATCAGACCTCTATTTGAGGTCTGATTAGAAGACGACCCCGATTATAAGACGAGGGGTATTTTTCAGAGCATTTGCTCTGAAAAAAACCTCGTCTTATAATCGAGCAAATATGGTATATTTTGGATCGTTTCCTTACTGGCAGGCCCATTTTAAGCTTGCTAGCAGAGGCAGTCAGGTGTTCATTAAAGATCTGTTAATATTTGATAGATTCCCTGATGTCCCGTATTCTAACAAAGTGTCTGGGTCCACCACTATATTTAACCGTTAGTATCAGGTATGTTTCCATTTATAAGGTAGGTGTTGGGGAACAGGAACCAGGCAGACACAAAAGGTATATAGCGCAAAACACCTTTTATTGTAAAAAGCAAGCAAACAAAGCCAAATTGCAATCCAGCGCATATATCAAAAGACAAGCCAGGGCAGGAACCATAGCAGGTAGAGCCAGGAATATAGTCAGACAAAGCTAGGTCATACTCAAGAACTCAGGAACAACGGAATGCACTTGGTAGCAGCAAGCAAAACACAAGGGCAAATGAATCCTTCACAACACTAGAGTAATCTGCTGTGAAACCATAACATGACCCCCGCTCGCGGGGCAGGGACGGGTTTGAGGGGAAAATGTGTGTGAAAGGCATGGAGGAGGGCAGGAGCGTGGAAATCCGGGGCTGGTACTAAAGATCTCTCCTCTGGACCGTACCCCTTCCAATGGACCAGATATTAAAGCTTCCCGCAAAATCAACGATTATGGAGCGGATCTCGAACTCCTCATGGTCAACGGACACCAGATGGGTTCAAGGAGCGACTGTAGTGAAACAATTACAAACCAGGGGTTTCAGCAGCGAGACATGGTACACATTGTAGATGTGCACGTTGGAAGGAAGATCCAGGGCATAGCTCACGGGGTTCACCTGTTGGAAGATACAGAAAGGCCCCACGTAACGGGGAGCCAGTTTCTGGGAGGGCACCTGGGGATGGAGATTTCTGGAGCACAACCAGACCCTCCCCAGTAGGAAGGTGCGGGTAGGTGTCTACGTTCACGATTATTATATAGGCCCGGGGAAGGTGCAGATTCAAAGATCCCCCACAGTGAAAAGGCAGAGAGATCAACACAAGAGAAATCTGCTATGTAACCCTGACAGTATCTTCCCAGAAATCCTAGAGTAAGACAGCCACAAGATAACATCAAGAGGGAGCAGGCAGATTTCTAGTAGAGCCACCTGGATTTCCTTGTTCTCAGGGACTTGATGTTCAATAGATAATCACTTTGTAACAACCAATTTCTTTTTCATTATTGTTACTTTTTGGGTTCATTCTCATATATATTTAGCTATTAGTTGGTCTTTATTTTTATGATTTTACTGAAATGAATTTAAATTTTTTGATAAAACCGGGTAATGTACTCTCTTTCCTTAGGGTGAACATATTTAGTTAACATACTATCACATAATTTTACACTAAAGGGGCTTAAAATGTATCTTAGGGCTGCCTGCTTTCCAATGTTTCCTGACAGGTTATAGTTTTGAACAGTTTTTGAAAAAAACGGGAGTAACGCCCTCTCTTTTTTTCTTTTATATCCAATCTCTCTCATATCTGGGTGACACACAGCTTATTAGTACACACAAAAAATACCAACGTAACCTTTTGATACGATATTATTTCAGGTAAACTGGAAGAGCAAGAGCTCCGTCTAAATGCAAAAAGAATGGCTGAAGCTGTAGCCCGAGTTGCCAGAAAAGTCAACGAGGTGGTAGAGAATGGAGGGCACCATCTGGGTAGGTTGATATATATTTTTGGCAGTATGTTCCCTCTGCACATATTTTGGATCGCTAATTAAAGATGCCAGCTGCAATACATCTATCTGGAGGCTGTGCAAAAGTGAAAGATGCACTGCCCCTTAATGCATTCCACATTCTGAAACAAGATGCATGTTCAGATGCACACGAGACATGACACAGACGCCTACTAATGCATTTGGACGTAGAATTACAATCCTTGTATGACTGGTGTCAAACTTCTCTATAAAGCCATGCAGGCACAGTAACCGTGTACTTCTTTGCTAGGCTTCATCCCTGGCTGCATTATTTTGGATTGGTTATAACCATGTTTCAGTCAAATTGTTTTGATTACCTCTCTCCCTTGTCTGTCCGTGGCTTAGTGCCCTGGCTTGTCTCCTCACCTATCAAACTTTTCCCATTGAGTCGATGCATTTACATTCTGTCGCCTCATTCCTCTTTGGAGTCTGCACTGCCTGGAATATGACATCATATCCTGTTCCATGTCTTAAAGGTGTGCAGAGCCTTCTAATGTAGACTATGGGCGGCTGTGCTGAGCCGGCATGTGCTAGTTGAGGAGATCAAAGAACGCTCCTGTAAGCAGCCCATTGAGCAGCGGGATATTGGGGGACTTGACCTGCCCCACAGTCCGGGGAATGCCATCCCCCGGACATGCTGCCCTAGGCCTAGTCGGCCTAGGCTAGAATGCATCACTGCAAACAGTGAATGTTTCAGGCTTTTCCTATCACTTTAACCCCTTGACGACAATTGACAGTCCAGGCACGTCACGCAAAAACAGTCACTTAGTGACAATTGACGTGCCAGGACCGTCATGACTTTAAATGGTGTGGAAAGCGATATACGACATCGACGCATTACAGCAACACTGAGATCGGCATGAGGGGCCACGTCTGGCCCCAATCCGGGGTGTCAACATCCGTTTTAGAAGAAATGCTTAGTTGATTGCCTCCTAAGCTTCAATGGTGTTGCTAAAATAAATGTAAAAATAATTCTCCACTGATGTCACCATCAGGGGAACCTTCCAGTTCCAAAACATTTAAAAAGATAAATGTAAAAATAATTCTCCACTGATGTCACCATCAGGGGAACCTTCCAGTTCCAAAACATTTAAAAAGAAAAAAATATATATATATTTTTATGAGCAAGTTCTAAAATTAGTGCTGTCATGCCAACTTGTGTAGTGCATACATGAACTTGCCACCCAGTAGAGATGGTATAGGCATGTGGTGCCAAAAAGTATTATAAGATACATTTGTCCTTTGAAGCTGGGACCCCAACCAGGGCCCTCTGCAAGGTGTGAAATCTTACAGCGGAGGTGCCTCTACGTCTACTTGCTGAGTGATCCACCATATGCCTGTATCCCCTCATAGATTGTGAATTCTTTTGATATGCTAAGTGACCACTAGCAGTCAGGAAAACCATTTCTTACTGGGTCATATCCAACGCATACATACAATAATAACCCATAGATTCATAATCATACCTCCTTTTGTGCATATCTAGAACGCACACCCTACAAAAAGAATGCAAATATGGCTAGTGCAACTTAAGCTGTTTGGAAGAAATTGACCCTGATATTAAGTCATAAGTAGCAAGTAAGACATATCTATGGACTTCATAATTCACAAGAAATTCATAAATGCATGAATTATTGCTGGGGCGAGCACAGGAGGGGCAATAAAATGAAAATAAGTTATTTTGACTGATATGTTACCACAACACAAGGGGGAGGTCACTTATGGTTCCTATAGATACACCTTATCTCCACTTATACCACCTCTGGGCCGGCTTGGAAACTCGAGATGAACTGGAAAAGGTATAAATTTAATGAGAGGAAATTGGTCAGTGTGCTTACTAGGGGCCAAGATCTAATTTTGAACAAGCCGCCATCTTTCCTTGCTGGAGCCCTATGGACAGAAAAAATGGCAGGATGACCACATGTCAAATTTCCAATTTGGAAAATGCACACGTCCCAAATGTGGCCTTTTAGCCCCCAAACCCAACAAACCCATGCATGGGGAGGGAGGGGTCTCTGTACTAAGGAGATGTTGCTGAACACATATTGGGGTGTTGTGTGACAGTGACACCTGTCCCTATACGGCCAAGCATTCTGCTAGCATTTCCTGCTGCTCTATTGCATTGTCTAGATACCTTTAAATCCTCAGAAATAATTGCCCCTAAATCCCTTTCCTCACACGTTGAAGTTAGGACAGTATCAAATATTCTATACTCTGCCCTTGGGTTTTTATGCCATAGATGCGTTACTTTGCATTCATCCACATTAAATGCCAGTTGCCACAGCTCTGACCATTTTTCCAGTTTACCTGAATCATTTGCCATTTGGCTTCTCCCTCCAGAAACAGTAACCCTGTTGCAAATTTTTGTGTGGGTACAACATTCGCTAATTTCCAATCCCCTGGGACGACTCCTGTCACCAATGATTTGTTAAATAAATCTGCCAGTACACCACCAAGCCCTTTTAATCGATTTTCATTATCGATTATTATTGAGAATTCGGTTCATTCCATACCGGCAAACTTTAACTAAATGTCATAGGAAAAAAAAACTTGTTTAAAAAATAACAAACTGAATTTCCATGTTAAGATTTCTATATTACCACGGTGAGATCCACAGATGTATTTTTGCAATATTTCCATGTTATGGAATGTTGTATTTGGTGTTAGGATTGAACCAATAAATCAAAGTTTCTTTGTAAGAAGGTGTTTTGAAAACCAGCATCATTTTTACTGTCACAAGTAATAATAATAACAGGGTTGAAACTGTAGAAGAGCATTAAAAGTAAAATGTAATTAATTGGTAGTGTTTTGGGTTAAAGTCGCTAAAAAATTCCAGAGACTCATTGATAACTCATACTGTGTGCTTTAAAGCTGAATACTAGGCGGTAGTATACTGTTCTAAACAGCACTTGGTCATATTCAGCCAAGTGGCTCATCAGTCTATTTATCTGTCACATAGCTTTTCCTAATTGCAACCATTCAATATATAATATAATGTTGTATATTATAAGTTTTAATGCCATTGCTCATTTTCATTCTCCACTAACTGTAATAGTGCTTAATAATCTTCTGGCCAGATAATAAATGGAAGTTAACCTACCTTTTTTAACAACATATCCATTCAAAATATTTTTAAAAAAATGGTTGCTTTAACCCATTATATATATGTAATATAGCAACAGACAGTAAGGATTGAACTGGTTACAATCACTTATATGTCTCAAAGTGATCGGTACCAAGGCCAGCAGATGGCAGAAGAGCATTTCTTTATACCACTTTTGTATTGCACCTGGTAGTATAGAATAAGCTTTTCAAAATGCGCTAGTATTGACTTGCACTTCATTCTGGTAACTGGCATTTTGCTTGTCTGTGTTATACTGTGTAATAGAAATAACTTTACTTTTGATAAGTTGTATGACATGCTTTTACTGGATAATTGCTTTTGGTTTAAATGGAATATATTTGTATTGTCAATGGAGATAAATCCAGAGAAAAAAGAATGACAAGCAATCAGATATATGCTACTGTGAAAATTAAAAGGCTAACACAGAAATTGAATCTTTTTTAGGATTGGCCCTTGACTCTGCCTCTGTTTTGCACATCCATACCCTGTTTTGGTCTTGTGTTTACCTGGCAATTGACCTTGGGCTGGGCTTGGCTTATCTTTCTGTATAGTGCTTTGATCCCCTCCACGTCGGACCGTTGCTAGCCTGACCCTGTTTGTGGCCCATGCCCCTGCTGTTTGCCGGTTCCCGGGCCCCTGCCGGTTTTTGTCAGTCTTGTGGTTGTTGTTGGCCCTCAAAAAGGCTTAGGCTGCATTTAGGCACCCCTGTATATGCCTGTCCCATGTTCCTGTGTAGAGGCTCCCACCTTAAACAGAAACCATCTATAAGAACTTTACACGAGTTGGATGGTCATAAAGAAATGGCCTGTTTCCCCTCTTATATTCTTAGAACATGTGTACCTGCATGTTCCTTTTCC
This sequence comes from Spea bombifrons, assembly GCF_027358695.1. Classification (NCBI taxonomy): domain Eukaryota; kingdom Metazoa; phylum Chordata; class Amphibia; order Anura; family Pelobatidae; genus Spea; species Spea bombifrons. The sequence continues at coordinate 12,017,492 of NC_071097.1, forward strand.
ATATTTGAATACTTTCAGCATTGGTTATGTTTACTTTTTAGGCAAACAAACTAGAACACTTGATTCAAAATACCCAGTGATTCATGTAAAAGTCACTGAAGTCAAATGCGAGCATTGCTTAATGCTTCTTACATAACAGGCCTTGCATGGGAAAAATATATGCAAACCACAACTCTTAATTAGTCTAACAAGGCCTAATCATTACCTTCTCGAATTGTACAGAAAATGAGCAGATAATTTTTTGTTCTGGGTCATAGTGTGCAGTTAATAGCATATATTAGTATTTTCCTGGTTTAGTAGAGTGATATGGGTTTCAAACCTATTTTAGTCCTGTAGTTGGGTACAAAAATGTGAAATTGTATTTTATACGGATAACATATTCTTATAATTGCTTATTTGCTTTCAAACTATATTGCATTTTAATTTTTATGTTTTTATCCACAGAATATGGAAAAACCTATTATTACTGTAATTACTGTTATAAGAGGCCTAATGCCTTTGGGTCATCTTTGACTCTCATCTCTTTCGTTTCTCGCTTGCATTCCCTTGCAGCACCCTTCTGGTTGATCTTGCTCTGTCTTAAATAATGCAAATTATCCAAAACTTATCTTCCTTACACCATGCATTAGCAAATTTGGCTTGGATCTAGAAGCCAGCCAAAAGAAAATAACATATCCAAAACCTAACCTTTAAATGTAAATGTACAAATAAACCAGGGCTCGACAAATCCAAGGCGCCAGGTTGTCATGGCGCCTAGGTCAGGGGCATCCAACGTGCGGCCCACCGGACTTTAATGTTCGGCCCTCGTGAGCCATACTGGCCCTGCTCACGATGCAGCATGGCGTGTTCAAGACGGACGTCTAATAAAATTAACGTTGGTCTGCCGGGCTTAATTTTTTTAGGCGACCGGCTTGCACACACCGTGCTGCTGAGTGGCAGCGCCTCAGTGAGGCTCTTCGTCCCTCCACTTTCAAGACGTGACGCTCAAGGCTCACAGAAGAGTTCCTTGTGACAGGGAGAGGATCGTCACGTCGGAGGAGAGCGGGAAAAAATAAAAGTGAAGATGTAAGTATTTAAAATAATAGGGGTTTGAGGAAAGTGGACCTATATTTAAGGGAAAGGGGGGAATTCCCTTGGGACATCATTAAAACTTAAATAATACGAAAGGGGGGTGGCTGGATTTTGAAATTACAAAATCAATATAAACGGGTGTGTGTGGTTGGAGCTAATACATATGGCAGTGGGGGCATCAATAGAAAAAAGGGTGGTTGAGCATCACAAATTAATAGTAAAGGGGGGCATCGCATTAACCACTATAAAAGGGGTGGGGGCATCAATACACAAGGGAGGAGGGTTGGCTGGGGGCAACACCTAAATCAATGCACATGGGTGTGGTGGCATAAATGCACAAAGGGGGGCAATACACAAGATTGTGGGGCAGAAACCATTAATCAATACTAAAGGGTGGCCTGGCTGGGGCATTAATACACAAGGGGCAAAAATATGAAAGGGGGGGTTTATGACAAAGCAGTAACAAATACTATGACAATGAGAAATTGTTTATGGCCACAAAAGCCAAGTGAAAAACACTAATATATTTATATAGAAAATTTGGTGTGTCACATAAGAATATATTAAATTATCTGCATAACTTAAATGCCCATGACGTTTGGTTCTAGTCTTTTTTACGTGTAAATTTAAGATATGTTATTTTTGGCATTGAAAATAAAACTTTGTTAGTTTAAAAAAAAACTGGCTCCTAGATTCAAAACAAATTGGTCAAGCCCTGAAATAAACTACATATTCTGATGCAACACACACACTAACAAACATTCAGTGCTACAAAAATGTATGTGCCGTTCCTGATTTCTTCTATTTTTGCATATTTGTCTCAGGTCATCAAATTCAAATGTGAGTAAACACAAAATGCAGTTTTTAAATGATAATTGTGTACAAGTTAAAAAAGCTAGCCAACCCTACCCGGCCTTTGATGAAAAAATAATTGCTCCCTTATTTACTAAATCAACCACTTATCCAAATTTCTATTTCAGTTATGAATTTCACTAGGCACCAAGGCATGATTACTGCCAGTCCTGTAGAAATTAAACATCAATTAAATAGAACCTCTCTTGCAAAGTGAAGTAGGCTAAAGGTCTCAAAAAGCAGCATGGCATGTCGTGAAATTCAAGAACTGATGAGAAGTAGTCATTGACATTTTTCAGTCTGGAAAGGGTTACAAAGCCATTTCTAAAGCTCTTATTGACAAATGGAACAGTAGTGAGCCTTCCCATGAACCCAGACTAACATGTAAAGAACTGCAGGCATCACTTCCCTTAGTTAAGGTCAGTATTCATGGTGCCACAAAAAACAAGAGGATGCAAAAAGGCATCCATGAGAGAGTTACAAGGTAAAAACCACTGCTGCCCAAAAAGATTACAAAGGCTTGTCTCACATTTGCCCCAAAACATCTTGATGATTTTAAACTTTTTGGAAAACGTAGGTCCCGTTACATCTGGCGTAAAGGTAACACATCATTCCACAATAAGAATATAATACCGACAATCAAACATGGTGGTAGTAGTGTGGTGGTCAGAGGTTGCTTTGCTGCTTCAGGACCTGGGCAACTTGCCGTAATTGATGGAACCATGAATTTGGCTCTCTACTAGAAAATCCTGAAGGAGACTATCTGGGCATCAATTCAAACTTATTGTTATACATACTTACACACAGTGATATACAGACTCATAAACAAACACACACGTTTACATACTGACACACATTTATTTTTGTACCTCTGCCTTTTTTGGCATAAGGAGGGAATAGGACATCAGTGATGACAGCTCTTCTGCTCCCTTGCAATCCATCCACAATGTTTGTTTTTGAGCTCTGGGAAATGCCACTGCTCTGGGATGCCTGGCCTGGAGGGTGTTGGGGTTTGGCAGTGCTGGCATTAGGGACCCAACTGGACCGGGACTGTGGTCAGTGGCGGAACTACCAGGATCGCAGGGGTCGCGACTGCGACCGGGCCCTGGAGTTCTGCCAGTCAGCGGGGCCCAAGGGGTGCCGAGCCGTTGCTGAAAACGACCGCTCGGCAACTCTTGGGCCCCCCTGACTGACAGAAATCCAGGATGCCTCCGCTCCCCGCCGCTGCCGCCGTCGCCGCTGCCGCGTGCCTCAGCGCTGCCCAGAGTGCAGTGTTGGGAGCGTGAGGTGTTTGTCTCGGGTGCCGGGAGGGAGGGAGTGGGTAGATCGTGAGAAGGGGGGAGGGAGGGAGTGGGTAGATCGTGAGAAGGGGGGAGGGAGTGGGTAGATCGTGAGAAGGGGGGGAGGGCGGGAGTGGGTAGATCGTGAGAAGGGGGGAGGGAGTGGGTAGATCATGAGAAGGGGGGGCGAGGGAGTGGGTAGATTGTGAGAAGGGGGAGGGAGTGGGTAGATCGTGAGAAGGGGGGAGGGAGTGGGTAGATCGTGAGAAGGCGGGGTAGGGAGGGAGTGGGTAGATCGTGAGAAGGGGGGGAGGGAGTGGGTAGATCGTGAGAAGGGGGGGTAGGGAGGGAGTGGGTAGATCGTGAGAAGGGGGGTAGGGAGGGAGTGGGTAGATCGTGAGAAGGGGGGGTTGGGAGGAAGAGGGTAGATCGTGAGAAGGGGGGGAGGGAGGGAGAGGGTAGATCGTGAGAAAGAGATAGAGGGGTTGGGGGGGCCCTTAACAGATTCTCGCACCAGGGCCCTGAGGTTTCTAGTTACGCCCCTGGCTGTGGTGACTTCCATTACGCAAGTGGTTTTTTGAGCCATGCTTCTCTTATGCTGCCACGGTTTGTGAAGTCATGTGCTGGCTCTGTATTATGTCAAGAATTAAATTCAAACTGCTTACACTAACAGTCTAAGCCCTTCATTTAACAAATATTGCCCAAAACAATTAGATTACACAAATTTTTTTTTTTACAGCTGGGGTAACAAATCGTGCAAACTCCTAGCGTTGATGGCAAGAAGCAAACAGGGCAAACATCACATCAACCACATACGAATACAAGGCAATACAATTACTGACCCAGAAGTTATAGGCAAACTTTTTCAACAATATTTCAAACATTATACACTGATGATCAGGACAACAAAATGAGGGTGTACAATTAGTTCAAAATGCAAAACTCCTGTAATTGACTAATACCCAGATAAAACCATTGAATGACCCAATATAGAACACTGAAATTACTTTGGCAATTAAAAACCTTAAAAATAATAAAACTTCACGCCCAGACGAATACTTACAAAATCTTAAAACCGCATATATTTAGTACCCTGAATGAACTCTCTAATGGTATTTTTAGGGGAACATCAGCACATTTATTTACCTCAGCTAGAACTATATTGATATGTAAACCAGATAAAGATCCATCTACCCTGTCATTCTACAGACATATTACTCTACTAAATTGAGAAAAAACAAGGTGTGTCTACAGCGCTTGAGTGATAGTGAAGCTGTAATCTGAATTGTGATACCCTTAATCAGAACATATCAAAATTAATCAGAACATATCAAATTTGATATGCCTAGAGGAAGCCCGCTGCGACAGGTGAAACGTGTTGCTGACTTGTTTATCATTGATGCTGCACGTTTTTCTAAAGCTTTGGCTGGTAGCATAAATCGGCAACTGTCTTAGTAAACTCTACTCAGGAACAGTATTCCACAAGTATACATATATATATAATATCAATATTTGTTATAATGAATATAATAAAGTTTTTAATTCAAAAATACTTCCATGTGGCTCTAAATAAATAGCTGATTATTGATCAATACCCATTGTCCACATTGAATGTAATACTTTCAATTAGAAGGGCATGAAGATTGAGAGAATTACTCACCATCAATACACACTTTTCCACTATACCAGAATGGTGTTCAGGATTTCCCCAGCACCAGCTATACGGTAGAGAAAAATGGATAAGGTGTTAGCAGGAATACCATTTATGCTTTATGACGAGCTGGTCACTGTATCCAGTGATGAGGAACACCAGAGAAATGTAAAACTTGGGCTCCAGAGAGGTGTAGAGTACGAACTAAGGTCAGTTTTCAGAATTGCTAATTTATGGCACCAAAGCTGGAGTTTTGTGCACATATAATGGATAGAAATGATATTCATACCACTGAAGATACACTATATGTACATAAGTATTGGGACACCTGACCATTACACCAAGAATGACATCTAAGAAGAGGATCCTCCTCTCTGGCAGCCGGTTAACTTCTGCTAGATGCGCGCAGGCAACTTCTGCTGCTGGCAATTCCACCGGGGCTTCTATGACACAGCACTGGCGTGACATGACCTTCCGGTGCTCAGTCATAGAAGCCCCGGTGGAACTAACGGGCAGCAGAGGTTGTCTACGTGCATCGCACAGACATCCACTGGCTGCCCCACTAGAAACCAGGGAGTCTGAAGCATGGGGGACAAGTCTGGGGAAGCATTGTTAAGCTGGGGGGCAGAGTGGCATATGGGGGTAAAAGGCATATCAGTGAGACAGAGTGGCATATAGGGAGGTATAAGGCATGTCTGGGGCCGAGTGGCATATAAGTGGTATAAGGCATTTCTGGGGGCAGAGTGGAATTTAGGGGGTATAAGGCATATCTGGGAAGCAGAGTGCCATTTAGGGGGTATAAGGCATATCCTGATATGCCTTATAACCCCCTATATGCCACTCTGCCTTCCTGATATGCCACTCTGTCTCTCCTGTATGCCACTCTGCCTCTCCTATATGCCACTCTGCCCTCCCCAGATATGCCTTATACCCCTATTTGCCACTCTGCCCCCAGATATACCTTATTCCCCCCTATTTTTCCATCTGCCCCCTGATATGCCTTTTACCCCATATATATGTCCCCCCGACTTACCGATGCATCCCTAGATTGTCCCCATGCTCCATACTCCCAGGTATCAAGTGGGGACAACTTCCGCTACTCGCCCGGACTTCTGCCACGGCTTCTGTGACTGAGCACCGGAAGGTCATTTGATGTCAGCACTCTGTCATAGAAGCCCCGGCGGATACCTGTGATACCTACCTTTTCTGCCAACTATTTCCGCTTCCGTGCCTCGCACCTGGGCAAGGAAATCAGGGAGGAGCCTAAATACAGGGCATATGATGGACTCAAATAATGCATAACAAATAACCAGGAACAAAGTACAGGAAACCGAGGTTACAATTCGCACAGGATCACCAAAATTGGACAGTGGAAGGCTGGAAGAATGTTGTCTGGTCTGATGAGTCTCGATTCCAGCTGCGACATTCAGATGGCAGGGTCAGACTTTGGCATAAACAACATGATGCATCCTGCCTTTTTTCGACGGTTCAGGCTGCTGGTGGTGGTGTAATGGTGTGGGGGACATTTTCTTTCTTTCTACACTTTGGGCCCCTTAGTACCAATCGAGCATCATTTTAATGTGATAGCCTACCTGAGTATTGTTGCTGACCATGCCCATCCCTTTATGACCACAGTGTACCCATCTTCTGATGGCTACTCCCAGCAGGATAATGCACCATGTCACAAAGTTCACATAATCTCAAACTGGTCTCTTGAACGTAACATTGAGTTCACTGTACTCCAATGGTCTCCATAGTTGACAGATCTCAATCCAATATAGCACCTTTGGGGTGTGGAAGAATGGGAGATTCGCATCATTGATGTGTAGCCGACAAACCTGTAGCAACTGGGTAATGCCATCGTGTCCATATGGATCAAAATCTCTGAGGAATGTTTCCAGCACCTTGTAGAAAGAATTCCATGAAGAATGAAGGCAGTTCTGAATGCAAAAAGTACCAGCCTGGTACTGGCAAGGTGTACCTAATAAAGTGACCAGCGAGTGTATAAATCATTAGTTTAAATAATGCTCAAACTTTCTGAGATGTTAATACTGGATTAATCGAATAATTGTGTACTAGAATATTTAAAACTCCATTTTTTTCTTTGAAGGTTTATCCATTTGTACAACCTTGAAATTATCCACTGTCAACAGTGAAATATGGTTTGTATTGCAAGAAATTGCCTTTTAGAAGTCTAAGCAGAAAGCAATATTTTCAACTTTTACTGAGTCTTTAACTCTAGTGCATTTGTGCATTTGCAGACGTGTTTCTCTTGGTTCTGTGTATCACTTCTGTGTGTATATGTATATATTATATATATATATATATATATATATATAATGTGTGTGTGTGTGTGTATTTCATTTTATTTAACCCCTTAAGGACAATAGGGGTTTTTACTCGTGGTATATTGCGGGACAATGGCTCTTTTAACGTTTTTCAGTGTTACTGTTTAGCTGTGATTTTCTTCTTTCTCATTTCATGCTTCCACACATATTATATATTGTTTTTTCCAGGACAAACAGGGCTTTCTTTAGATACCATTCATTTTATCATATCATCTAATTTACTATAAAAAAAATGATAAAATATGGGGATTTTTTGTTAAAAAAATTACTTTTTCTCACTTTTTAAACAGAAAACTTTTACTCATCTGCAAAAACGAATGAAAAAACCTGCTAAATAGATTCTACTATTTGTCCTGAGTTTAGAAATACCCAATGTTTTTATGTTTTTTTGCTTTTTTCTTCACGTTATTGGGCAATAAGTACAGGTAGCGTTTTGCTATTTCAAAACCTTTTTTTCCAAATCTGGTAATTCTTCCCCCCATGTGCCATTTCGGGTATCTTTGAAGCCGGCCAATGCAATTTACCCCATCAAATCATATATTTTTAAAAACTAGACACCCCAAGGTATCTGAAATGCTGGTATTTTAACCCTTTCCATGCACTAATTTTACCACCACCCTTTGTGAAACTTTATGGTAGTAAATTGTTTTTGTATTTTTTTCACACATGTTGTACTTCAGGTATAAATGTATCGCTCCTGGTGTATGTCCGTGTCAAACAACACCCCAATATGTGTTCAGTAACATCTCCTGAGCGCAGTGATACCCCCCATGCATGGGTTTGTAGGGTTATTTGGGAGGTAAAATGCCACCTTTGTGAGGTGTGTATTTTTTTGCCATTTAGACATCTGCCCCATGTCCCATATTTGGGACATCTTTGAACCCGGCCAATTCAATTTACCCCATCAACTCATATATTTGTTAATACTAGACACCCTATGGGCATTTGTAATGCCAATATTTTAACTCTTTCCATGCTGGAATTTTTGTAAAGATAAAGAATTTTAGGACTTGCTTATTAAAAACTTTTTTTTTTTTTTTGGTGACAGTGGGGATTTTTACATGTTACCATATTTTTTTAATTTTTTTTTAAACATTTTTGACCAATTTTTTTTTTGAATTTTTTTTTTTTATTACCAGACACTCTCATTAGTGAGCTGGGCTCCATTGACCTTGCATGGTTGGATGCAGTACCTGCATTCAACCTGCAGGAGGAG